>NC_048926.1:30369231-30418273 GCF_011077185.1 Oxyura jamaicensis
GCCCATATTGTGCTGGATAGGCTGTCTTGTATTTTAAAAGGTATGAATGTGCTGCAGCTCTAAAATTGACATACCTGAATGTCAAGAATGGTAAATTTGAACTTTGGGTGCAGGAAAGCTAGTGACACCTGCAGCTTCATCCTCTTCAGAGTACAGACTTTGTATTTCTTATGTTTTGAAAAGAACTTTCTACTTTTCTGTGTGCAGCAGCAGCAGTACAGACCTTTTATGCCTCCAGCCTGGCCCCTCATTTTTTGTGTCATACTCTAAACTTAAAGTCAGGATCAAATTCAACAGAGTTAAAAAAAAAAAAAAAAAAAAAAATGTTAAAGCTGAGGAAGTTTTATTTCTTTGCATCACTCCAAAATTACTTCTGAAAATTGTGAATTTTTAGCTGAGTAGTCTTGGCATATACACTAAGCACAGTTTTATTTAATGAAAACTCTAGTACACAGATAAAACCTTCCTCTTAGGACATTGACTTATTTCTGTGCCCTGTGGTCTTTATACATAAGCACAGTATTGTATGTGTGCGTATATAATATAAGAAATGGAAGTAGCTCTGTGGTGTTTGTGGTTAAATGTTTGAAAGTTTCAAAGGGGCAGCTGAGTCAATGACTCAGTGGGTCTCCTTCTGTAGAGAAAAGAATTAAACTCTATATATTTTTAAATGAAAAAGAAAATGCTAGAAAGTGTGAATAGGATTTTCTGTATTTTTTACTGGAATTCTATAAAAAGAGATGGACTAACAGAAAGGGAGTGAAGTAGTTCTTCATAATACTTGCGTATATTGTTCATGCTGTACAAATAGGGTAAACAGATTGAACGGAGGGCATGCATTGTAAGTGGCTATCTATTCTTATAATTGTCTGGCACTTCAGTAGCATACGCAAGTTAGATTTATTGCAAGTGGGGTATTCTGTTTCTTGATTATGGTGTTTCTGTAGAAAAACATGAGGATGGCTATGATTATTTTTATAACAACTTCAGGAATATTCATGAAAATACTAATTAAAAAGGTACAAAGTCTGCCCAAAGGATACTTATATTTCAGTAATTTTATTTGATGCTCTGATAATTTCATAAAAAAAAAGCATCAAAACAAAAAAACCTACAGCTTTACATCTCCATCTGTCATTTTTCAGAGTGCTGATGTTGTGTTTGTTATCTATTTCTTCTATATGTTGTATGTACAAGAATTGTAATTGGAAAAAAAAATGGTTTGGATCTCTTAGTTCCATGGTATTGTACTTCAGAAATTGCCTGTGTCAGCAAAATGCAACAATATCTAGGTCAGTTTGTTGCTGTATTCTCCTTAGAGAATATTGCATGTTGATGACTAATTATTTGTCTTCCTACAGCAACACATTCATTTTTACAAAATAGCTTCTAATTACTTGCAGCTGGGTTTCTGTCTTAGAAAAAGTCCTGAAACAGTCAATATTCGTTCCACATTAATTTGGAAAAAAAAAAAAAAAAAAGCAAAGATTTCCATTAATGTTGTAGTAAATATTTAGGATATGTGATAATATTGCTTTCCTTCATAAAAAGAAATGATATTAAAGCTTCTGTGAAATCAATTGCAAATGTTAATTAAATTAGAGATCATTTAGACCCTAAGCAGTGTAAACTTCGGTTAAGCACACACTACAGATAAAAATTCCCCAAATGATTTTCTGTCTGAAAAATACTGAACTTGTGATCTTTGTTTCCAGTTTCCGTATCTGTAGCCTGCTTACCCATCAACTCCAGGAGCAGGAACACACCTCTGGCTTTTTTTTTTTTTTTTTTTTTTTCAGTTTGTGTAAGACTTCCACTCAGGGGCAGCTTATGAAAAGGAATACCAGCTGGCATCTCCAGTGTGCTGTTTGCTGTGACTTGGCTGCTGCGTCAAGCTGTGTTCTCACTTTTGTGAGTCAAGTGGGAACATCTGCACAGATGGGGTGAGAGGTAGAGGATGATGGGCAGGAACGACGCAGGTCATAGAAAACATGATCTAGACAGTATTAAGTAGAAGTAAAAAAGTAGATTAAAAGAACAAAAAACAAGGGGAATTGGCAGAATAGGTGAGCTATACTAAAAGTCCCGGAACTCCAAGGGGAGAAACAGTATAAGTATAGTTCAATCTCCAGACATTTTCCTACTAGCAAGAGCATGCAGGAAGAGAAATAGGAGGTAACTGCTGAAAGGAACAAACCAATCATGCTTGGCAAATGCATGTGATGTGGAGGGATGTTGAAGTGCTGATTGATGTATGGTAATGGTGGGACTTAAAGACTCAACGGGTAGGTAGTGCTCAGCTAACAAGTACTTTAACTGTGCTTATGTTGTATGAGGGTAAGAGAAGCATTCAAAGGTTTAAATATTCTTAATAATAGACATCCTGTAATTACGGGTTGTTGAATGCTATTTATTTTTGAAAATTTTAAATGGTAGAATGGGGCAGGTGGGGTATTTCTTCAGGCTTGTTTTCTTTTTCCTACTGGAACAACATTGAAAGTGTGTAGTTCCATGAAGTGCATTTTAAATTTCTTTGCTCCAATATATAATACTACTCTTGCTAAAGCCATTGGGCCAACAGTAATTAGCTTGTGTGTTTTGTAAATATATACTTACACTTCGATTTGTGCAGAGTAACGTACGTGTTGAAGAAGGGGTAACGTTCAGGTGTTCCAGTCACTGAATATAAATATTTGCACATAATTCTTTTATTTATAATGAATTAAATGTCATCCTGAAGAGACTGGATAAAAGATACTTCTCTAGTCTGAGAAAAATCTCGTATTCCTTGAGCAGATATTTAAAATTCTAGTTGCATGAGGGGAGCCCCCTATACCCCGTCCTCTCAAAATATCTGTGGACCATCTGTGTTTATTAATGTTATATTTTTGTCTGTTGTATTTTGTTTTATGAATGTCAATGTTGCCCTCATTCAAGGCTTTTGGTGCAAGACATCTATCTCATTTATAGGTGCCAAAATTGGGGTTTTCAGTCATGATTTTCACCGGGCCAAGTTGTAGCTCCGGTGGATAGGGTTGATGAACTTTATACACTTTAATTTAGTACTGAGAATCAGAAACAGATTTCAATTTTCAATAAAATCCTGTGCTTTCATGTGCAAGCATTTTTTTCCTTGGCATTTTTTTTTTTTACTGTGGTGTTGTTTATGAATGCTGTTTGAAGAACCTAGATGTAAGCAAGTATTCCCTAATGACATGGGATCTTTTGACAAGGCACTTTTGTTTGACCTTACATAGAGTGTCAGGCCTGTACGGTCCCACCTAACCTTGCTGGCTGAAGGATGTTCGCAGAACTGGGTTGAGATGGAGGTTCTGTGCAGAAAATGTCCAGAAACAGGGTGATCAGATGACGGCTCTCTAGTTCTTTATTTGCTGGTGATTGTTTAAGTTTCTTTCCTTCCTTCTTCATCTTGTACTGAAAGCCCCACATTCCCCCATCTGCTGCTTTTCTGAATCCTCTTGTCTCACTGTCTCTTAAGTAAGTCCCTGTCATCCCTTGTCCAAATCAATACCCATCCATACTTTCAAAAGCTTTCAGAGGAAGCACTGGCATTTCCAAATACTGCTCTACTGCTCGCTGTGTGTGTTTCCTGGCACCACTTAAGGACTCTCCTTCACTGTAAATGTATGTAAATTTTACTGCCATCTATCAGGGATAGAGTCACACTAGGTGATTTTAGTAGTCATTATAATGATTCCTTTGTACTGTAGCTCATTTCAGAACGTGATTTGTTTTCAGATGTTGAAGGGTTCTGTATTGGAAAGCTTTTATTCTTTAGCTGATGCATAGAACCTGAAGAGAGAATTCTGCCGACCTTTTCTACTTGAAACTAAGGTTACTTAAGTATTATTGCTCTCTTTCATAAAATTATGTTGGTAATTACTCATGCATATTCTTTGGTGGTAGCTGCTTAGCAACGTGTTTTCTGTGGATAGGTTAGATCAAAGTGCTGGCCTGCAGGTTGTATTTTTCCCTTTGGTGGGATGAAGTGCAGTTGTTTTGATGTTAGGTTTGATGGATTTGTTTGCCACTGCATTCATTAGCTTCACATCAAAAAATTGACAGGCTGTTAAATGAAACTTTGGCTTAGATTTTCAGCTTGACTGTTTGGAGACATTTGTGAAGATATTTTGTTTTTGTGCTGCAACAGCCTCAAGCAGTTATGACTGTTTTAAAGGGAAGAAAAGTTATTTACTATCCTGATTTATTTGGGTAAAAGTCATTTTCTTGAGGATAGCTGTGCCCAGTTTATTTTATCCAAACAGTATATTTGTTATGAAATGTGTATTGAGAAACAATATGCATGACTAAAATAATCATATCAGAGAAGAAACTATACTTACTGACCACACAATAGCAGTTTTCTACCTCTCAGAATTTATCAAGATAAAACTTTGTTAAAGAAGAATGTTTAGTTACTTTTGTTCAATAAAACTGTACAGTTATCTCTTAAAAAAAAAAAATCCACTAAATCACCTCCCCTCCTTTTTTTGGGAGGAATGGAGATGAATGATGTAAAGCTTTAGGCTTAAAAAGAATCTTGCTACTCCTGCAACCATGTTCTGGTACTGAATGTCAGAAATAGCTACAAGTGAGCTCCTGAATGATGATTTCATCATTTCATTTTACTAGTTTGAATTATGTTTTCATGTCATGGTAACTTTTTTTAGCATACACGTTGATACACTAGTTTGCAATGGTATCAGCATCATTCAAGATGTAAAAGCTAAATGCTTTTGCCTACTAGAAATCATAATTAGCCTCCTTATATTGACTTGGCTGCTAATGAAATACTGCAAGGATTCAGGAGCCAGACTTGCTTACATACTTCCCATTTCTGCTCATGCCACTTCCCATGCATTCTGCAGTTTTTTTGTTTTTTGATTATTATTTTTTTTAAACTTTGTAATCATAGCGTTGTGAGCATACTCTCAGCGTTATGGTTGTCATGGAATGTTTTTTTTTTATTTATTTTATTATTAATATTTTTTATCTTGATGTTCTTTATCTTCTATTTTTGCCCATCTTACGGCTGTCTTCTGCTTCCCCAGTTTGATTCTTACTTTCACAAACTTGGTATTTCCTGAGGACATCACCTTAAAAAATGTCACTCTAAACCTGGCTCTTGTGGCCTGAGATCCATTACTGTGATGGGGACAATGGGCGATAGCTTGCTCAGTTCCAGTTTTCTGGTACAGTGACATGTTGAGTTTAGAATTGTAACAGTTTTAGAAATATCATGTTCCTAAAGGTGGTTTTAAAAGACTTCTGTACAATTCAGCTTTTTAACTTTGTCTATATCCAAATGATACAGAGTGCATGCTGTTAAGTATTGCTATTTGTCTACCAGGTACAATCTGAATTATTTACAATTGTTGAATTTGAAGATGCAGATGGCATCAACTCATATTTCTGTATAGTAATAATATTTTCACCTATCAGCTTAACAGAGAATTATGTTCTGTAGTTTTCTGAATCTTCCCATTTTGGTAGAGTAAGTAATAGCGAATTCATATTCTAAGACTTTTCATGACTGCGGTGCTACACTATGTGCAAGAAACATTATCATCTAAGTAGTGTCTTCTGTGGTTTGGATGTTCACTGTACATTTCTGCTGAATCTTTTCCATCTGTACGTGGCCAGATTTTTGTGTATGATTCTACAGTGTGTGTGACTAAGGCTATGTATGCATGCATGTTTTTCATACAGGACTCTTACGCAAGCTGTTCTAAATTACTAAATTAAAATTAAATCAATGGTGCTTTTAAAATCCCTAAAATATTAAGGGAAATACCAGATTTTTAATGCAATTTTGAGTAAGAAATAAGGAGAGAAGAATTTCTTAAAATATAATTTTAAATGTTAGAATATATGTTCGCAACTGAGCGAGTAGGAATGATGAGATCTAATTTTTGTTCGTTTTTTCTATGTGATATGGTAGAAGTCCCATTTTTCAAAGTAATATATGTACCAATCTGGCATACTTAGTGGATTCCACCCCCCAAGTTGTTTAGAAGTTTTTGTTTTATAGGAGCTCTCACCAATGAACAAAATGTTTTGTTTTTTTTTTTTTTTTTCCTGAAAAAAGTCAATAATTTGCAATAAACTTGCCTTTCAGTATATCATTTATATGAAGCTTTGAGTAAATCAATACAGTTTGTCTTTCCTTACTTTTCAACAGAATGCAGATTATAATTATCTTTGATTTGCTGAGAAAAACCATTGTCACTAGGTACTTTCTTTTCCATAGATTAATGTCAACCTATAAAGAGAGATCACTTCCATTCCAGGTTTTTCCAGAAGGCAGAATTTCAGCTAAGAACTAGAGGCTCACAAAATAGGCTCTCTGGGCTTGAGTCAGTTGCTGAAATACAGGTGTCTAAGACCATTTGAGATAAATAAGATATTTTACTTTCTCTGTCAAGCTAGAAGAGTACTGGTATTCCATGAGCTAGCTCTGTGTGGTGCTTAGAGCTCAGGAAGGTGTCACAGATGCCAGAAAGTGGTTCAAGTGGCAGTGGACGCACAGGCAATTGAAGTGAGCCATCTGTCACTGTATTCTCTTATTTATACCTCTTGTCTAAGCAGAAGTTGTGCTAAAAATTAACTGCATTCTTGTACTATTTATCATATATGCTACCAATATCCTGCCAGATACTTCCTGGCAGCTTGGATGTCTTTTTTTTTTTTTTCCATGTTTCTGTATGTAGAGAAAAAGCATTGTATGAAGATTGCTTTCCCTCAGTTAACCTATTTACCTTCTACTGTGATAGCAGACAGAAGGTGAATCCTCCTGCATTTGGTATTAGTCCCACTCTACAGTGACATTTAACAGTTCAGAGAAGTCAAAGACACGATACGAATTGTCTGTGATACAAAGGATAATGAAAGGTTTTGAGACTTGAGGTAGAGGATATCACAGGTTAGATTGGATGCTGTGTGAGAAGGCTCGCACCAAATGTATTGTGAAGCACATACTTGAAATTTTATTTCTTGTTACGAGAGTCTATGGAAGTTCATGTAAAAATGAAGAAGAAAGGTTGCCTAGCAGTATTGCAGATTTGCAACAGTCTTGTTTTTTTTCATTTCCAACATTTGAAAGAAACACTGTAAATATAAGCACAGAACTCAAAATCCTTGACTAAGTCTCATCAGTGACTTGTATGATTGAAGAAGAATCAGTGATATACCCCAATCCTGAGGTAACAACAGCAGAGCAAATAAGGTGTATATGCTATTTTTAGTACAAATGAGCTTATATAGCCTAGCAGATAAGTGAAACGGGAGCTGAACATACGATCTCTCAGCTGCAGGTTCAGTGTCCCCACTGTGCTGGCTCCTTGAGTGACTACAAAAAAAAAAAAAAAAAGTTGTAAGGTTTACAAGTCCACAATAGGATCATAAATGAATTGTATAATGTGTACTGGTTTTATTTGAGATAAAATCCACAGTAGAACATGGTGCTATGCTTTACAAAAAGAAGGCTATTAAAATATGTCTTGAAATAATTTTCTGAAATGTTCTACAGACAAAAATGTTAAATTAAGACCTCAGTGCTTGTGTGGTTGTGTTCAGTTTCTAAGGTTTGTCTTTTCTGCCCGAAGCAGTGCCTTACAACTTTCAAGCTGATGGGAGAAAAACTAGAATCAATCACCTTGAACATGCCATATTTCTCACAGGATGTATAAGTAGTCACCTCCTAACTTGGTTACAACATTAACATGAAAGAAAAAGGTGCATTAGTATTTTTATATTAAGTTAACCTGTATGATTTAATACAAGACCCTGCATGCATTTTGAGTGAGATAAGTTACTCCTTTTTGTTCCTAGTTTCTAATAAATACTGTTATCAAATAACTTCAGTTAGGAGTCTTTTTTAAATTTGTTCTCTATATTTAATGTAGTCTCATATTTGTTAATCTCTGCTGGTCAATGAGCACTGCTTGCATAGACTTTAACAAAAAAAAATCACTTGATCTTACCTTTGCAATTCAACATCTTCTATGCTTTGGATTCTGAGGGAGAATTCTTCACCTGAAGCTTGTGTTACAAATATGTATCCACACGAATAAAGAGGATTGTTTCAGAGAGCTAGAATGGTATGTGTGTCTAGGAAGCAGTCAAGGGACTGCTCTAATTTGAAATGCTCAGCAAACACTGTAATGAAAAATAAACAAAAATTGGTGTAATTGTGCTTATTTCAGGATTTTCCAGACTATTTCACCTGAGTTAGTTCAGTTACTTCTTCTGTATATCTTAGTACAGAACAGTAAATGCTTTGTGTTTGTATTTTTTTTCAAACTATTAAGAGAAATCCAGTGTGTAAGAAGGACAGAGAAGTCTGAATATTTTGGTGCATTATAATGAGCACTATGGGAACAGTCTGTAACGTATTAGGATGGATCAAGAGAAAGACTTCAAAAATTTCTCCAAAAAGGGGAATCTTACAGTCAAGAAAACCCACAAGATCTCCTTCTGTGCATCATTTTCTTTTTTTTTTTTTATGTTGGTGGATGTTGATATACATGTCTTAGTGAGTGTATCTGCAGTTAATTTGTTAATCAGGACATAAAGAATCTATCTTGAAATCAAAGATTACATAAGATATGAGGAAAAAAATCCAGATAGGTGGCAATTTGTATGTCTCTTGAACATCTTTGAAACTGACTGTAAGGTAAACCCTTGGCCAATGTGTTTGAAGTTCAGAATAATTTTGGTGCTTTATTGTAAATCAGTTACCCTGATGGATTCTATGTACTTATGAGTGAAAGATTTAAACTAAGGAATTTTTTAAAGGAGTTTTAATGGTGGCATTAAAATTACAATATAACAAAAACAATTGTTGTAAGTGATGCTGTTGATGTTCAGTGAACACTGGGACCTCAAAGAGTCTAGACCCAACATGTTTTGTCAATAAGTCTTTACAGATAATTTTATTTAAATAAAATCTAAAATGTATATTTGATCACTGAAAGTAGAAACCTTAGAAAAGAGAAAAGGTTTTCATAGTTACATTTCTTTTTTTTTTTTTTGTGTGTGTGTGTGTGTATGGGTGAGGTATCTAATTAGGTATAGCTTAGCTTACAGTTTTGTCAAAGTTGTCCTGAAGAAATTCCGTGTATTTAGAAGCTGGAAGGAGTGCTGCCTTAGCATGTTTAATTAAAGCAAGTTTTACTTCTATTCTTACTTCACCTCTTAATTCCCTCTAGCATGACAGTATGATTGCAAAGAGATAATAGGAAAAGGACAAAGAAATAACGTGCTAGAGTTTGCTAGCTTTATGAGGAGTATTTCCAATACTCCAGACAATACTCCAGACAAGGTGGACAAAAGAATAAGGGGTAGTAGCTTTGGTGTTACTATATTTGCACATATTTCTTTCCTCTACCAGCATGAGAATACTGTTTACTTCAGTAAAGCAAACTCCAGCCATTACAAAAAAATCTTCAAGAAAGACAGTCAAACACAGATACCTGACTGCACATCATACAGCTACTTATTATGTCTGTGATTACAGAGAACAGTGGTTGAAGGTGGTGGAATTACTGAAATACTTCTGTCATGATGTTGTGGTTTAACACCTGTAGGTAGCTAACTCCACCACACTGATCTCTTACTCCCCTTCCTCAACAGAACAGGAGGAGAAAAATAAGATGAAAAAAGCTCATAGCTTTAGATAAGGACAAGGAGATCGCTCACCAATTACGATCATGAACAAAACAGACTCAGCATAGGGAGATTAATATAATTTATTACCAATTACTAACAGACTAGGGTAGTGAGAATAAAAACAAACTAAAAACTCCTTCCCTCCATCCATCCTCTTCTACATCCTCCATCCTAGTAGCACAGAGGAATGGCGAATGTAAGCTATGGTCAATCCCTAATGCTTTGTCTCTGCTGATCCTTCATCTCCACTTTCTTCCCTCCTTCAAGAAAGGATGCCGTCCTTCCCGAACTGAGCCTGTGGGGGCTGTCCACAGGCAGCAGCTCTCCAAGAACTGCTCCCACACGGCTCCATGCCACAGGCTCCAGCCCTCAGGAGCAAACTGCTCCAGCACGGGTCCCCCATGGGCAGCAGCTCCCCCCAGACCCCTGCTCCTGCATGGGCTCCTCTCCACGGGCTGCAGCTCCGGCCCGGGGCCTGCTCCTGTGCCTGCTCCTGCGGGGGCTCTCCATGGGCCTCAGCCTCCTCCAGGCCACATCCACCTGCTCCACCGGGGGCTCCTCCACGGGCTGCAGCGTGGAGATCTGCTCCGTGTGGGACCCATGGGCTGCAGGGGGAGGCTGCAGGGGGACAGCCTCAAAACTGTAAAGTGTATATGGAATCAGAAAATGCGTGCAATTTGTAGGCATCTGTCACTGGAAATAGATGAAATTCTTTATTTTTTAATCTCCAATTTGTTGACTTTCTGGAAGTTATTTTTTATTTGGTGTACCATAACTCTGTTTTCTTTCAAGAGCGTTGATGCAATCACACAAAAGTTGTAACGGACAGATTCAGTCTATTTAATCTTCTTTATATGTCTATTTAAGATTTGTGCTGCCCTGAATTTTTCTAGAATTGTTGCTCTTTTTGTGTTCTGCCTTTTGAAATTGAAAAATGCCATTTCTACGGTAATCTCCAGTCTCAGTAAGCTAGAGGAGTGTTCTTTTACAGTTACTTGTATAAAGTGTTCTTGACATTATACAAGTTCTGGGCAAAGCAGGTAATTCTGGACAAGTCAGTTTGACCGTAGCCTATACAATCCTGCAGGCTTGATATTTGTAGCTATGAGTTAGGATATCTGAGCACAGGTATTCTTACAGGGCTTTTCTTTCCATAATGCATGCTCTTTTCAATACCTGTTAGAAATTGCATGTGGCTTACTTGTCATTATTTGAAGGTTATAAATTGCTTCAAGAGCATTCTAATTTAATTCTTTCTTTTAAAAATCATTAAACATTGGCTTATTCATAATTGTTATCAAGCTGTTCTCTCATCTGTTGAATAAAAATGAAATGTGTTATGTTGATGTAACAGTGATTCATACACATATATAAAATAGTCATAGACGACTATTGAAAGGGGAAGCCTTGATAGTGTTTTGAAAGCAGTTTCTGTTCATGATCCCTAAATTCTAAAAATTCAAAACATCTTGTTAAAGAGAACATATAGGGCACTGGATTCTTTTTGGCAATTACTGTATTTAGATTATTGTGTATTTTTTTTTTTTCTTGCTTTTGAAGTAGTCAGAGTCTGTGTTTATCAGTAAATCTGAATAAAGAGGTGCTTTACAATATGTAACTTAGAGGCTTTCAGTAAAGCTTCTTTGTTTATAGTGTTTGCAGCGTTAGCAGAACAGGCAGATGGTTTGCTTTGCCAAATTTTTGCCTGTTCTCTCACCTCCAACAAAATCTGTGTCTGTAAGAATAAAAAGATTGAAGCCCATTTATCAGTTGCCAATGGCCTGATCATCAAGAAAAGGACTCTGAGAAATGTTTTATGATCTCTACTAGTATGTGCTAGAGATCTTTGGCCAGTGAAATACAGCAGTATGCAATGTGTCACAGGAGGGGGACAGATGTCCAAACTTTTAATTAGATAACACATTGCCTAGCATATGCATATATATGTATATTTAAATCAAATCACCTCAATGTTTGTTTCTCACTCTCACTAGTGTATCAGAAACACACTAACCATGCATTTCAGGCATATTTTTTTAATGTTGGTGTTTATTAGAATGTCTGGAACATTTTCTGTTTATTAATAGAAAGATGTAGGTCTTTTTTATCTTTGCTTACCATCTTAGCACAGTATTCCATAGAGTGTTAAGATAGTATTCTCAGGCTCTTCTTAAATTTTCACATTTTTTTTCTCTGAATAAAGAAGTTGATGCAGGTCTTGTGCATAATATAAATCGTTGTCTGTGGGGAAAATGCTTCTATGTCCTTCTGGGCACCTATGGAGTAACTTACTTCAAAAATGTATTGTAGTCTTCTGTATTATGAATATTTGAATAGGTAGCTCATTAGGTCTTTTGCCTGGAAGAGAACGAAATCTTCCATGGTCCTTTTGTGGCTGTGGCAGAAATTTGCCTGCAGTACTTCAGAAGGGCATTCACATCTTTCCTTTTGTGCTGTTGACAAACTTTTTGTTGTTTATTAGTTGCTTTATCTTGCAGATGTAATCTGGCAGGCTTCTTAAAAGAGCTGACTTGTATACATTGTGGTTATTGAGTGCGGTATTCAAAACTACAAGGTCTTGAATTTAATTGTAGTACAATCAAACTTTATTCAGAGGGTTTTTGTAAATGAAAATTTTCAAAATAGCTCACTCTTGATTTTTCTTGTCTTGGTGCAAGGTAAAATATGGAAATAAATACCAAAAAAATCTGTTCTTGAAACATTTTATTTTTTTTTCTGGATAAATTTAGTGCTAACTTCGTACAGCAAGAATGAAGTTTTTTAAGCCACTTTGACATAAATATATTCTGACAAGATTCTACAGCTAATCATACATACTTTTTCTTTTGGCTTTGGAAGATGTTGAACACTTTCAGGTCCTTTTGACAGCCAGTATAATTCAACATCTCTAAACAGTAAGCAATAGTTTATTTCATTTCAGACAGGATTTTAATCTTTATCATGACTACCAGTGGGTATCCTGTGGGTAGCCTTTATGGCTTTGCAATGTTTACAGGAAATGCTAGATTTTTTTGGTTGGCAGATGCATGTTTTCTGTGAGACAGTTCTTGTGCCATGTACAGACCAAGCACTTGTCTTGCAAGAGGAGAGAGGTGATAATTTTAGTAGAACTGTTGCTTCATGTGTCACCGTAATCATCAAATGGGCAGTAATAATATAGTGACAGGATCAGCCTGGAAACTGACCTGGATTTTTTCTTTTTCTGTCTTTATTACTAAACTCCAACATGCAACAGAATCTGTATTTAGTTTCATAAAGGTAACGTGTCTCGCATATAATGGCTAATTTAGAACAATGTGAAATTTCATCAACTTCTGTGCTGCTTATAAAATTGTTACAGAACGGTTTGAGTTGGAAAACTCTGAATCCAAAGAGAATAAATTTAATGTGAACGCCCTTAATTAATTTGCACTTAATTTAAATAATGTAATTTGTATTGATCATACTGCTGCAATTAATTTGGATTTTTATTTTTTAATTAAGATTCAATAATCTTCTTTTACCTTCTGGAGCTATTCACAAAATGACTGTGAAGAAAATTTATGTTAATTAAATGAACATTTATATACATTTATTAAGCCAAAATCAGGCCATGATTTCATTTTTTTTTTTTTCTTTGTGAAGATATGCTAAATATAACAACGTTTCTTCCAAGGACACAGAAGTTGATTTTATTATTCTATTTTATTTTATGCTTTTATTTTATTTGTGTTTATTTATGTTCATGTAAGTCCTAAAAATGATGTGTGTCATTTGCTCTCACTACCTGAATGTCTGCCAGCGTTAACCTTTGTGAATGATTATTTAAGTGCAGCATAATACTGTTGTTTTCTTCTCAATCCTCTAATTTGCTGTGTGACTTCTCCCTATCATCTGGTGTCTATGAAATTGTTTTTTTCATTACCCCTCATTGTATCACTACTCAACTTTGTCTAAAGTCTCCCTCCATCTTTCTGATGAGCGCACTTTAAGTATTGAAAGGCTTCAGTAAGGTATCCCTGGAGCTGTCTCTTCTCTAGGCTAACTAACACCGGCTCTCTCAGCCTGTCTTTATAGGAGAGGTGCTCCAGCCCTCTGATCATTTCTGTGGCCCTGCTCTGGACCCACTCTAACAGGTCTATGCCTTTCCGTTGCAAAGGGACTAAGAGCTGAACACAGTAGTCTGGGTGGGGTCTTCTGAGAGCAGAGTAGAGGGGGGACAATCCCCTCCTTCCGTGTGCTAGCCACCTCTCCTTGAGTTTAAAACTGTTCCCCCTCTGCCTGAGTAGAAGGTCATTCTCCATCTATTCTATAAGCCCCCCTTAAGTATTGAAATGCTGTAGTGAGGTCTCCCTGGAACCTTCTGCCGCCTGGACAGCCCCAGCTCTCTCAGCCTGCCTTCGTAAGAGAGGTGCTCTAGCCCTCTGATCATCTTTATGGCTGTCCCCTGGACCCACTCTAACAGCCCCACATCCTTCCTGTGCTGGGGGCTCCAGACCTGGACGCAGCACTCCAGGTGGAGTCTCACAAGGGCACAGCAGAGAGGCACAATCCCCTCCCTCCACCTGCTGCCCACCCCTCTGCTGATGCAGCCCAGGATGCAGTTGGCCTTCTGGGCTGCAAGTACACACTGGCTTATTTCCCATTTTTCATCCACCAGTACCCCCAGGTTCTTTTCTGGTGGGCTGCTCTCAATCCTTTCATCCCTTAGTCTGGTATTGATGTCTGGGAATGCCCTGACCCACATGCAGGACCTTGTACTTTGCCTTCCTTGGGCTTCTCAATCCTGTCCTGGTCCCTCTGGATGCCATCCCTTCTTTCTGCTGTGTCAGCTGCACCACTCTGCTTGGTGTCATCTGCAAATTTGCTGAGTGTGCACTCAATGCAGATGTCTGTCATTGCTAAGGACGTTAAACAGTATCAGTCCCAATAGGGGCCACTGAGAGACACCACTTGTTACTGGTCTCCACCTGGACACTGAACCATGGACCACAACTCACTGGCTGTAGGCATCAAGCCATTTTTTTATCCACTGAAGAGTATGAACCTCATATACGTGTATTTCGTATTTAGAGACAGGTATGTTTTATGGTACCATGTCAAAGGCCTTCTTTTCCACAAAGAAGTCCAGGTGAATGACATCAGTTGTTTATCCTTTGTCTGCTGATGTAGTCATTGCATCACAGAAGGCCACCAGAATGGTCAGGCATTGTTTGACCTTGGTGAAGCCATGCTGGCTGTCTCAGATCACCTCTTTGTCCTGCGTGTGCCTTGACATTACTTCTAGGAGGATCTGTTCCATGGTCATCCCAGGCACAGAGGTGAGGCTCACCGGTCTGTAGTTCCCCAGGTATTTCTTCCTACCCTAAAAAATGGGAGTGATGTTTCTCATTTCCCAGTCACCAGGGACTTGGCCTGACTTCCAGGACTTTTCATATATGACGGAGAGTGGCCTGGCAGCTTCCTCAGCCAGTTCTCTGAGGACTCAGGGATGCATCTCCTTGGGCTCCATAGACTTGTACCTGCTTAGTTTCATCAGATGTTTTTGAACCCAATCTTCACTTAGAGTGAGAGGGAGTTTGCTCCCCCACTGTCTGCCTTGAGGTTCTGGGACTTGAGAGAAGTGGGGAAGAGTAATTGCCAGTGAAGAACGAGGCAAAAAAAAAAAAAAAAAAAGTACGTCAGCCTTCTCCATGTCTGTTGTCACCAGTTCTCCCATTGTGATTACCATAGGGGGGTACAGTCTCTTTAGTTTTCTTCTGGATAATATACCTGTGGAATCCCCTAGTATTACTCGCATCCTTTGCCAGGTTCAGCTCTACCTGTGCCTTGGCTTTCCTGATCCCGTCTCTGCATATCTGGAAGAATCCCTGTATTTCTCCCAGGCCGCATGCCCCTGCTTCCGCTGCCTCTGCATTTCCTACGTACACTTCAGATTGACCATTAGATCATTCCTCAACTATGCTGGCTTCCTGCCTTTTCTGCTTGATTTCTTAGACATGGGGATGGAGACCTCTCGCACTCTAAGAAAAGCATCTTTAAATAGTTGCCAGCTCTGATCAGTTCCTTTATTTCTAAGGTCAGTTTTTCAGGGGATCTCATCAACTAATTATTTAAACAATTGAATGCTCTTCTAAAATCGAGGGCCCTGACTTTACTCTTTGCTGGGCCCATATCCTTCAAGATCTCAAATTCAACCAGGGCATGATCACTCCAGCCCAGACTGCCTCCAGTCTTGACCTATTTAGTTGATTCTTATTGGAGAGCACCAGGCCCAGTAGCAGTTCTCCTCTTGTTGGCCTCTGTAATAACTGGATTAGGAAGTTACCTTCAGTGCACTTCAGGAATCTACTGGATTGCTTACAGTTTGTGGTGTTGCTTTTACAGTAGATATCTGGGTGGCTGATGTCTCCCAGCAGGACGAGAACCAGAGAGCATGTTTCTTGTAGCTGGAGCAAGAAGGTGGTGTTAACAGACTCTCTTTGATGGGGCAGCCTGTAGTAGACTCCAGCCACAAGGTTTCCTTTATTGGCCTGGTCAGTAATTTTTACCTGTAAGTTCTGTCTTTCAGGCAGCTGATTGCAATCAGTGCTTATGTTTTCAAAGCGGTCGAGCCCCCAGCCCCTCCTTCTTAACCTGTTTCTCCTGAACAGTTTGTTCAGGAGTTCAGACTAAGCAGTTGACAAAACACAGTTTGTTCACAGCACGGATTGCATTGCTGCAGTCATGCCATTCATCCCACCTCATTTTAGCTCCCAGTTGCACAGTGGTTTCTAGTTCCTCCTGTTTGTTTCCCGTATTGCATGCATTGGTACAGGGACATTTCAGCTGTGCTGTCAGCAGCATCACCTTTTTAGAGGAGCATGCCCTCATTCCTTTGAGACAATTCAGAGGTGTTTCACAGTTGTTCCCTAATGTTTCAGCAACTCTTGGCTTTCTCTGTCACTTACAACTCCATCCCATTTCCCTGCTAAATATAGTTTAAAACTCTCTTATTTAGACAGTTTTTTGCCCATGTAAGCCCCATCAGTTGTCAACACAGGTTATCCAAGATCATAGAAGGTGAAACCTTGAATATGGCTCCAGCCTGTTTAGTTCGTTTGCTTCTTGAACCTGCTTCTCCAACTGGGAGGAGGACAACTGTGCTCCTGATCCCTCTAACATTGTTCTGAAGGACAGAAAGTCTCTTCTAATATTTGAATTGCCCCATCATTCCATCATTTGACCCTGCGTGAAATAGTAGGAGTGGGTGGCAAAATATCTTTTACAAAGTAATATTTACTTCAGATACTGGTACTATGTTAATTCTGTCATACCTGAGCAGCAGTTAAAAATGCCGAGCTAGTGTTACAGCATTACCTTAGAGTTATTGGTGGAATCAAAATTACATGAGATAATGACCAGATAGAAGAAAATCTAGAGCAGTTTTAGTGTCTGGAAGTCAATGTGTTTTCTGGGGTCTCTCATTTTATGTCATTATATAAGGCTACTTTTAATTGAGCAGTAATGAATATGGTTCTTTTGCATGAACAATTTGCACATCTTCATGTTAAAAATATAATTCATAATGCAAATTCCTTGGTTTGCTTTACTTTATTTTCTTCTGTTACAAAACGTATAAATGAATTCATTGTTTAAAATACTTTTTAAAAGTATTTTGCATTCCTGTCTGTATTCTGGTTTTCCTCCAGTTGCAGATACTTGAAAGCATGAATATATGGTAGCAAAACTGAAGAGCTAAACAGATGATTAGAATTGACTGTGTTGTTATATAGCTCATTGTGACTCTTCTGAAATTAGATCCAGGAAAGTTATTGACTCTATAGGACTTGTGAAAGCAGGTGAGAATTAATATAGTTTGCTCAACTAATTGAGAATGTTGACACAGCCAATTAAGATTATTTAAAACCTTCTAATTTTTCCAGTTATTTTCATCCTTATGAAAATTAGTTGTTGACTTTTTTTTTTTTGCCTTGATATCGGAATTATGCTGGTGAATAAAGCAGGTGTGTAGAGGTCCAGCAAATGGACTGTTTTGGCTTCAGTAAATCTTACGATAGAAGGTGCTGAGTTAGGCAAAGGGGATTCATGTCACACTTGGTGCCTTAGTCTTTTTATAACTTTTTAGTGACCAGAGAGATAAACATAAATCTCTTTATGTTATTCCCTTCGTTTGTTGACCATGTCTAAAACAGTCATTGGTGATAAATTCTTTTCTGTGGCAGAAGCTGAAAGACTACGAAAACCAGCTTTTCAGAAGAAAGGGTATAAGGTCATGGTACAAACAGAAGTGTTGTTTCTTGAGGGCTCTTTGGTAAAACTTAGAACATTTCTTGGTTTCAAATACATTGAAATGAAGAAAAACTGGGCTCTTAACACTTTCCTTTTCCTTTTCTTTTCCTTTTTTTTTTTTTTTCTTAATAGGTCTTGTATTTCATAGAATCACAGAATGATTTGGGTTGGAACGGACCTTAAAGATCATCCAGTTCCAACCAGAGGATGCTGCAGGAGTATCAGTTGTTATGATGATGAACCAGTTGCAATGTACAGTGAATGTATTGTGCCTATGAGATATGTAGATTGGCTGTAGAGTACTTCCTCTACCTCAAAGAACCTTACTTTGAATTAGGAGATACCTAATTCAAAGTAATGTTTACTTCTCAGCATAAATGATGTTTTTTTTTTTTAGCTAATGACCACTTAGGGGTCGTTCATACAATGTCTTGTGTGATAAAAGCATACAATCTAACTTAACTTTTACCAGTATTTGACATCCTGCTTTAATTTGTGGTCATGGTTACTGTATCATCCTCTGAATGTTACAAATGACTTTCTTTAGTTTAGACTAATTTTGGGGGAAACTGTCATAATTTGAACTGTTGCTCCATGTCTGCTGATGAAAAGATGTTTTCCATTCTGATACTTGCCTTTCCTTTTTTCCATTTAGCATCTTTCATTTTTGCTTGCTGAATAGCTTAGATAAGAAACTGTTTTACTTTATTTATGTCTGCTACTGTAATTGTGAAATTGATTTTTAGCACTGTTTAATCACTGAAGTAACTACTCAGGAGCAATACTTCATTGCAGTATAATAAATATGCACACAACGTTTCAACAAATGATAGTACTATACAGCAATAAGTAAGCCTCTATTAGGCAAATTTAAAACATAATCCACATTCTTCTTTCAATTCTAAAACACATCTCGTCTCCTATCTAGATAAGCTTTGGTAGTCCTCTTGTCCTTGCTGTTCTCCCTCTTCGGGTTTTTAAGCCTTTGTGCAGATTTTGCTCTCTCTACATTCAATATCTTCAAGATTTTTTCTGGCAGGCTTAGGGTTGTGTGTGTTCACTTGTTTATTTATGTTTTTAAAAACACTATGAATGGGTCTAGACACCAGAAAAGTTTGATAACTTTTTAAACATCCTTAATTCTGACTTTGCTTATCGGGAAAATGTGTACAGAAAATATCTAGTTCAGGAAAGATATGGTTTACAATTCTGTAGTATCATCTAGTCTACAGTTCTGTAGTGTCATGTATTTCATTAAGGTTACCATTGAAGAAGCAGTCCTTAAAGTTGGGTGGTTTGCAATATTGAAGACAAGTGAGATGGTAATTCTAATAAGCAATGGGTGAAATTAGCACAACAGTGTTAATACACACTTGGAAGTGGGAGAAACTCAGTGAACAACTGCTTCATTTGTTGGTAGGTGGTTGTCAATTTGTCATGACATTTTCAGATTTCTTGTGTATATTCTCACAGGGCTTTAAAATAGACTGTGTTACCATTTCTACCTGTTTCCATTGCAACTCTTTGACCTAGAACTTTTTTTCTAACCACATTAATTCTCTGATCATCATTTCAATTTAAGATAATAATGTGTATTTTTTTAAGATGTCTGTTTCTAAAACCACTGTGACAGCATTTCCCTTTAACTGTTTTTTCTTAGGTTCAGCCTGGCCTTTTAGGTCATTACAGTGAACACCCGTGATTCAGAAAGCAGGTCTGCTTTTTATGAAATTCGTAAAACTTCACATTATTCCTAGCAGTCTCTTCAGATTGACCAGAGACCAGCCACATATGTATTCCTAGGGTCGTGGTTGTGTTTTCAAATGAGTATTTCAGGACCTCCTGAATTCCCATCTCAGGATGTACTTAGACTGAGAGTTTGCGTGGTCGTTGAGACCATTGGGCTTTGGTAGCTTTAAAAATGCTGTATAATGCTAGAAAATCTCTTCAGTTTCTTGGATTTAGGGTCTATGAGTGTACATACTGCTGCTTTAGTGTAGCTTTACATGATTTACTTGTGCAGCTTCAGAGTCCTCCCCCAGAAGAGTTAAAATGATACTTACAGGGACATGGGGCTTGAAGACCCACTTGACAAGAAAGATGGATAGCATCCATCTTCTATGAAAAACCTTTGTGTTCTTTATGAACTCTGAAACCCTTTATAGAATAAGGGCAGCAACACTGGTTTCAAATGGTCACTAGCAACCTTCATTCACATGGTCAGATTATTTTTCTGGGAAAATACGTGAATGGGAGTGGCTGCCATCTTTCAGCTGGAGCTTTGTCTGTCTATGTGTGAGGGTTATTCTCGGTATACCCATCCCAACTAAGATAATCCCTATTTTGGAAGTCTTAGTTTGGTTTTGCTATTGAGCTGCTTACCTATAGGTAATCAGGAAACTACTCTGGCAAAAACATGTCTGTGGTCTTAAGGCGTAATGGAAGTTTTTATATGATAGACTTGTTGGATTAAGTTAAAAAAAAAAAAAAAAAAAAGACTTTAAAAAATTGGCAAAAGTGTAAGCCCTTCCATGTGTCTGAGCTTTTTTTCCCCTTGGTTGCTGATACCTGCATTTCACTTCTGGTCTTGTCTCCGGAGTTGAATTTCAACAGAGTTGACGAGTGAATGAGAATGCTGCTAAACTGGAGGTTGCTAATGTTACTGTCAGTACATGTGTGTTGGGAGAGCTGCTTACTGCTCTGGTAATGAGGGGTTTGTACATGTGATAGTGCTTCTGATCCTCAGTAGAAAATATTTCAGTTTATTTTCCCAGAAGCATATAAGAAATCCATTGATAAATGTCCTAAAACATTTCAAATCCAAACAACAAGTTTGAAGGTAAATGAAGATTAATTGTACAAAGAGAGGGTCAAGGAGGAACACGGGTTATAGAAAACAATCATGCAGTTATTCTGCTGAAGCAAATACGAATCTTGGTGGTTCTAAAGTTTTAATTTTTATTTTTAATATTAAGAATGGCAGTAGTCACTGCAAGACATACTTCAGAATCATGGTTTTAGAACATATAGCAAATTGAAACTCCAGAGGCTCAGTTACTGTTTAGGAAAGCATTCGGTGAATAAGAATGGTGGAGGGAAATACATAGTCCTCTTCTTTCTCAGTTGTATTGGCCACTGTGGATATGAAAGTTACAGACAGGTATTAAAGAAATCTATGCTGGATTTATCATCAATCATATGCTTTATAGAACTTGAAATCATGCCCTAGAGAGACTGTGAAGAGACATCAGTGTGTGTTGCATTAAAGTAATTGGGAGTGATGCCCAATTAGGTGTTACAAGCCCGGTCGTGTTCAGGGTACTGAACTATCATGGTTAAGGGTTCACGAGTAACGTAACGCACCCTTGATCAAGTCGTGGTCTATGAACTACCACGGCCATGCTTCAAGAGTTTGGTCGCGTTCAGTGAGAACTGTCACGGCTAGATTTAAGGAGTAGTACAAATTATTAAAGCAACAGGTACACAGGGTCTTTGCACTGCTGGTGATAAATTCACTGTCTGCAAAGTCCGTACAAATACCAAAAGCATGAGTAACACAACTTGGCTATAAGTGCGTTCAAAGGGGTGGAGCGACTCTAGAGAGATTTCTGAGTTTCCTGGGGAGGCACCTGGTATAACCAAGTGGTCAAACCTTACCCAAAGGCATTCCAAGGGGGGAAGGGGAAGAGAGGCACAACCCGTCGACTGATCCCAGAAGTTAGAAGGTATCCTTTGTGATGGTATCTTCCCTAACATCCCCTCTCCCTTAAGCTGCTTTATGTTATTTTCTGTCGTCTGGGTGGAGCTTGAGTGACTCTAGTCATGTATATCATTGTTAGGATTGGTGCAAAGTGTTCTTGCTTTCATTTAAATGTATAGCCTCAGAAAAATGCAGAGCATGTTCTCAGTGAGGTGGTCACACCTTGGAGGTAGGTAGCTTTTGGCATGGAGGTGTGCTTTGGTATTATAATGATAGGATAATGAGAAGTTCACAAAGCACAGCATTTTGTCAAAAACATGACAGGTTGTTGGCTCAGAGTAGCAAATGTGCAGCTTATCAGTCTCTGTGTGCACAAGAACAATCAAGCCCCCATTTTGCCACAGAGCCTAGCTGCGGTGTCTGCACTCCACTGTAAGCTCCTTACTGTTCCTTAGAGTCACACCGCAGGTCCCCCAGTGTGATGGCATCTAAGGTTGGAGGCCAAGGGAACTTCTGTGTAGTGCAGCTACATAGAAGTTGTCCTTTCTTTATAGTGTATGTTTAATTTCCGAGTCACTTCAGGCAATTATTCCACAGTGTGCTGTGAAGCTTAAGGTACAGTTAGGAGCTTAATAGGCCTTTATTTGGATTTATTGAGGACATCAAGGTTTCCATAACGGGGATGTTATTCAGATTAATAGTGTTAATAAATATCAATATTTATTGCAGTAAATATCAGCATTTTGTCACAGTTCCAATTCTCTCTTTTCCTTTCAAACAGTTCTTATTGTAACCTTGCAGCATGGGAGTATTGCAAGTGAAATATTTATACTTATTAAGACATTGTGTACTTTTCATATGCAAGATAAAAATAACAGAAAACCAGAACTTACTGTTTTCTTTTCCATCACCTTAAGCTTGTTGAGCTTAAGAGTGAAGAATAACTTGATATTAAGATGAGAACATCTCAGTTTTATTTAGAAAACATCACGCATTTCCTTCTATTTGCCTGTTTTATCTCAGGCCTTAAACTCTTCCGTGGTTTAAAAGAAAAAAAAAAAAAAAGC
The DNA here is from genome assembly GCF_011077185.1 of Oxyura jamaicensis. Taxonomy (NCBI): domain Eukaryota; kingdom Metazoa; phylum Chordata; class Aves; order Anseriformes; family Anatidae; genus Oxyura; species Oxyura jamaicensis. The sequence continues at coordinate 30,391,981 of NC_048926.1, forward strand.
ATTGTGAAAACAACCTAGTGAAAATGCAAGATCGTTATTTATGTGCTGGGATAACATACTGCCTTGTTTCCAAGGTGATGTTATTTTTTTCATGTGTGCTGCTAATCGTATTTTAAGAACATATAAGGAAATCAGAGGCCTATATAGATTAGAGTTTAAAGATGTGATATGAGATGAAATTACCTAGTGTGATCTAATTAACATGTCATAAAACTGCAGTTAAGATAAAGCAATTGTACTTTAGCACATGCAGGACCAAGAAATTAAAGGCTAGAAGGAAATTTAGGCTATAATTTAATCTACTGAAGTCTTTCAAAGTACATTCAACTGTGTCTGCACTGCTGCTGTTCATTTGAACTAATTGTATTGAAGATAATTAACTAGTCTAGATAAGGGCAAGGCTAAAATGAGCAACACTTAAACTCTTCCAATGGAAGGTGTTTCATTAGGTGGCTCACGTGGTTCTCTCTGGCTCCAGTATGAACGAGTAACATGTTAACGCCACCAGTAGTAAGCTGTAGTGTTTGGGGAAAAAAAAAAAAGACAGCAAGAATTTATTCTAATGATTAAAATGGTTATAAATGAACATAGATCCGAAGTTTAACCAGAATGAAACCTGGAGGCGGTAGGGGAACAAATGGATCAACATGTAAATATAATTAGATTAATTATATTTTCATAATCACATGGCCTGTATGGGCCAGATTTCTTTCCTAACCTCTTCTATATAGTGTCTTTTTAAAAACTGCCTTTTAATATCAATGTGGAGCAGATTGTTTTGGTAATTGCTAAATGTGATATAATTTCATATGAATTAAAGGAAAAAAATAGTGTTAATAAAAATTCAACTTGATTGGACAAATATTTTCATACGGGAAGTAATTCCAAGTGAGGCCATGCAGGTAAATTTATCTTAGACTAGAATTAAATTAGCTAAGCTTATTTTCTAATGCTAGGATCAGGAAAAAAATAAAATTACATGATTTTTCTTCTTCAGATCTTTTATATTGCTCTGTTTGCTGATGATTCTTTTAAAAACAGAACTGACATTTGGGGTCTGTTGGAATTACAGCAGAACAAATATTTGAATTTTAGTAATATTTCTTATTTAATAGGTATTTATTAGAGCATGAGCTCTGGTTTTATGTCCATTTTCAGCTATTCATCAGCAGAGGGCAATATAACCATACATTTCATTGAAGGGGTTTAATTTTTTGAACTTTTATTTCTAGTTTTAACTAAAGGAGCACCTTCTTGTAGATACTGAGGAAAATATTTGAACTGATGATGAAAAAGCAATGAGCTGTGGTATTAGTATTCCTTACGCACTTTTAAAAGGCTGTATAAACCTTCTAGTAGTTGCACCCTTTGGGGGGTGTTCTCCAAGTTCATAAGCAGGCAGAAAATGTTCAGGCTTTATGGAGATGGCAAAATAGTTACATATTTTTTAACTGGAAGTGTAAATTGTAAATTGCTATTAGGTGGTGTGTCCTTCCGTGCTTTTTTTTTTTTTTTTTTGTGGGGGTTGGGGGTGGGCAAGGCTGGGGACAGACCTGCAAAATTTGGGAAGCGGGAGGCTTTCTGTCATCTCTTTTTATGTCTTTTTGTGTTACTGTACCTTATGAAGGTGTGACACACATACCTTATGAAAAACTCCTGTTAGTTTAGACACAGTATGTACCTGTGTTGCAAATTCAAGTGCAATAAGTAGCTATGCTGTGAGAGGGAAAAGTGGATTTGAGTCTTCATTACAGCTCAGTCATATTCTGTATGTTGTGACAGGAGATTTGTCTTACAGGTGGGGTGATAAAAATGAGCCTTTTACAGTCCTTAAGAATTGTGGTTACCATTAACCTTTCGGAATACATCATGTTAATAATGATCTGTTATGACAGTTCTTTGATTTCCATTTTACCATTTAAAATTTCATTTAGTTTCTCTTTCAAAATATATTAGGAATCCTAAAATGGATATTTATGTGCAGCAATTTTTAAAAAAATGCTTTCCTATTTCTGATGTTCTTGAGGCATATTCAGAAAGACTTCAGACATATGGTTTGTTGTTTTTCATCCTCTCCTTTGGGCATCACACATTCAAAGAGTCTATTTTACTGTCAGAACGTACATATGATTCTTGCTAACAGCCTGGGACAGGCAGCATTTACCACTGTTAGAACATGAGGCTAGGATTAAAAGATTTTGAGTTCTGGCTCTGCCCTTGACTTGCTGAATGACCTTAGGCAGTTGCATCTATCTCTTTACTTTTGTTGCAAAAGCTTTGGATTATGCTGGTTTTCCTCTATTCCTGAAAATAGTTTTGAAGATTAATATGCCACTGTTTAAACTGTAATATTTACAATGCAAATAACAATTGAACTTCTTTTTTACTGCATGAAGATAAGAACAGCAGAATAGATCATGAAGAATGCCTGTGCATTGGTATGATGCAGCTTTTATATTTTTTTTTTTTTTGCACAGATCTTTGTGCTCATGTATTCTGCGTTCTAGCTCCCGAACTGCCCCTAATTATATGATTTCATTAAATTACTCAGCCTTTTGCTCCATCAGTGTGTTAGTTGCAAAACTGGAAGAATTTCAAATCAACTTCAGCAGGTATCGAAATCCTGGCCTGGAAAACATGAATACCAAGTAATAATTATTCTGGCTTTTAAATTTTTATTTAGAAAAACACTCAAAATTTGCATGTATAAATACAGCATTCATAAATACAAATGGTTAATTAAATATAGCATTGTTAGATGGTAAAAATGAACATGGTTTGCTTATGCAAATGTAACTAGCAATGTGTACATTAGGTGAACAGTTTAAAAAACACCTCTCTAGCATCACAGATTTTTCATTTTCTTTGGGCTAAGAAGGCTGTTTTGTCTTTCTAAAACCAGTTAATTGGAATGAATGGAAAGTTTTACAGACATCTCACTCCACTTGGTGATTTTATTATCCATTATAGCAGGGTTAAGTGGGGAAGAAGAAGCTAACATAATACGATGGCTTGCTGAGCAAAACCGTTCCCATTCTCAGTGCTATACCAGGCACATGCATGTGATCCATTTACCATGTCTTAGTAGAGAGACGATAACATCTTCAGATATACTAACTAGATGATTTTTGATCATCCTACCATTTCTTTAGTCACTGGGCGTTGTGCCATGTCCTAGGACAAAGGATTTTTTTTTTTTTTTCCCCTGAACATTTGGAAGTGTAAAAGATCCTTGTTATTAAAAACTTCTTCATAACCAGATACGTATGTCACTGTTCATACTTAGGCAATACATATGTGATATTGACAAAATGACAAAAGAGCTTTACTTTGAAGACTGTGACAAGTCGAGATGTGACTCTAATTTTATTAAGTAAAATTCCATTAAAATGTAAAATATTCAGAGTGCTTATGTAACACAGTGATGGATGACTAATGAATTTAATGGAGATGTACTTAGGTAGGAATGTACTAAATAAGCTTTCAACCAACATTGCCTGTAGATTTTACAGTTTCAGAGAACATGATTTGTGAAGGAAGTTGATACAAACCAGTCATGAATAACTGTAACTCAAGCAACTCACTCTGTCTGTTAGAACGTAGTTTCAAACCAAGGTAATGATGTGTGACAAGCTTGTTGTTAGAAATATATTTTGATTTGGTGCTTCTGTGAGGTTTTATTTTAGGCAGTTCTATTTAAAAAAGTCACATTTTGATTGTGATTTTTTTTTAATCTTCATGTCTCAAACTCTTATTTAACTGTTTATATTAAACTTGTATTTCTGCATTTTTATTGTAAGAGAAAGTATATATACAGCTACCAAGTGGCTTTTTTTTTTTTTTTTTTTTTTTTTTTTTTTTTTTCTGGCAACTGCAATTTGAAATAAATGCATCATAGTCATTTCTGCGACATACAGTATCACAGGTGAATAGGAAATATTGCTGCTCCTATTCTAATTAAATGTTTGTGTGTATGATAAATAGCATAGAATATTTTGATAAAACCATTGATTCCCCAAATTTCATATATTTATACAGAGAACTGGCAGATAGAGAAGAAAATAGCAGGTGTTCTGATTGCTTTTTCCTTTTTTTTCCTTCACACTCTATTTTTTTGTTGAATTTCTTGAGAACATTTTTTTTTTGAAAGGAGTAGTGAGTGCATTTTAAACTACGTTGCCCTGCATTAGTCATCTGATCTCAAAGTGTTGAATCCATTTTATTGTCTTGATTATCCAGGACAAAAGGCTATACATTAGGAATATGGCTTAGTTAGGTGACAGCACTTGGACACCTGCCTCTTACCAACTGGTTGCAGTTTGCACCTAACACCTGCCCAGCTATACCTATGGACAATGATATGAGAAGATTAAAAAAAAAAACACAAAACACAAAAACAACAACACTTTATTTTGCCTTTACCTGCTTGCATATAGAAGCTGTGTTTTGAGGTATGTGTTTTCTTAGATATGAGCAGGTAATTGTGAATACCTCTGTCAATTTCTTGTCCCTAGTGACACCCTCCTTCTTTCTTTGAGTAAAGCTGGGGAGATGAGCAGTCTTAAAGAAAAATGATGTTTCCTTCTCATACAGTGAACAGGCTTGCTTCCTCGTGTGATTGCTTTGCATTTCCTTGCAGTTAAGAGTATATTCATTTTCATGTAAGTACTTCTTTAGTACTTTATTGAAAGAATGTGCAAGGTGAGAGAGACAGTATAATATTTATAGAAACGTTCATTGTCCTAATGATTCTGCTTAAAATCCATACCTCAAGGGAGGTACGGATTTCTACTATGAAACGATAGAAATCTCTGTATAATGCTGAGGAAGAAGAGGAAGTTTGGGGAAAGATGCCTGTGCAGAGTGAGGAAAGCATAATTTCCCACTGATTCCAGAATGAAGAGGGGTTGTTTGGGCCTAAAATACACTGTGCCTCATGGCACCTTGGTGTAGCAGATTCTCTGCCACAAAAGGCTGTATTTTCTACATGGTGTGCTTTTGGATATCTATTACGTTCTGCTGTCCTTCTGCTGGTCTCAGATTTGGCCTGTAGATTGTAATTTGGTGTATGGATGTTTGACATGTGCTTGATAGAAATGAAGGGCTGATCCAGAGCTCTGTATCTGCATATCACAGATCCCCAGAAAGGGGCATTGTAGCGCTTAATGAGAGGAATACAACAATCCATTATCAGTTTCGTGTCAGTCTGCAGTACCGTGGTGCTGTGATATTAATGAGGATGTATAATCCAGAATGCCTATTAAAATTAAATGAAATCCTATGCCCCATATGAGGACAAGGATGAACTCCTGTGCAAAGTCAATTTAAATAGATTTTGCATGTGATATTCCCAAAGCCGTGGAGGCAATATTTTTATTTTATTGTGAGACTTCTTGTTTTTGTCCCTACTCGGATTTGCGTCTGCTATCCAGATATCAGTGGTCTGCCAATTTTCAGATGGATTTTTTCCTCTCTTGCATTTATTTATTTTTAATAGGTGTTATATATAGATATTTTCCTGTATTTTCCTAAAGCTCAGCTGTTCAATGTACTTCAGACCTTTTTGTCCGTTACTGAAAATATAAATGATGGAAACGACTGGATAAAACTGAATAACATCTTACATTTTTTTTCCATGTTTGTAACAGTGTGACACTATTTAAAATATTTTTTTTGTTTGTTTGAACTTTGACATAATTTAAGCTTTTCCTTACTATTAATTTGGTATTATTTTGGATATAAGCTTAAAAAGGATTAGGTTGTACCATGTTTGACATATTTTCTTGTTTTAATGATGTCCGTGTTTCACGACAGCTGATAAAGAATTAATTTCCAATTCAAATTCTCTTCTGTGCCTGAATCTATTAGAGCATGTTAAGGAAACGTTACTTGATGCATGTTCTCTGAGGCTATAGTCAGATGTCTTTTCTTTTTTCTTTAGTTTTGCTGTCTTAATGGAAGTAATCTCAGCACTGCTGGGTTCCTTGGCATTTTTGAATCAAATCATTGCTCTTACAGAGCAAGCAGGTACTTGGCAGAAAATGGACAGTCTTTTATTCCATTATGCTAAAATGTAGGAGAGGTGAGGCCTAGTAGTGACTATGTTAGAAGCAAGCTAAAACTGTTCAGATTTTTTTTCAAAAACTAAGCTAAACATTCTTTAAAATCTTCTTACTTTACGATCTGTTAAGTCTTTATTGTTTATTCAATATAATTTTAAAAGATTATTACAGCAAGTGAATATAAATATGACTGTTAAAGATAAGCAGTGGGTTAAGTCATTGCAGTGATTTTTTTTTTTTTTAATATCAATTAGAAGGACGTATCGTACTATCCTATGCTTTTTTCTAATTAGGAACCTTATAATGCATCAGTCAAGCTCAGCCTCAAATTACTATTTTATATTTTTGATTTTTTTTTTTTTTTAGTTAATCAGTGAATGATTGTTTAAGTAGTACTTCAGTAGGTGGAAACTACCTATGTAATTTGATAAGTCTTGTTGGAGGTAAGATATTTTAAACAGCAAATGGAGATATTTGGGAGTGTAAGATCTTCCACATTATGCCACGCTTCAAGTAGAACTGAATACCAAGCAGTTGTAAACTGTTTCTCCCCACACTCCAGATCAAAATGTTGATGACCTTCGAGAAATCATTTTGGGAATTTGGTTATTAGTACAGTACATCTCCCAGTTGCAGAAGAGTGATGTTGATGATTTGCCCTTGGTCTTTGAATATCGCTTGAAGTAATGGTTTGCACCACCAACTTACTGTGTTGTGAAAGATGCTGTGTTTTCCTATATTGACACAATTGCATGTAGCTATAAAACGGATAAGACTATAGGCTTTATAAGGGGAAAGTAATGCTCTTGATCATTTTGTTTTTCATTTAGCAACCTAAATCTCATATTTCTGAGCTTAAAATAACTAACAGGATTATCATGGGAAATGTGTGCAGCAAAAATATAATAATTCTATGCACAAAGTGCACTGCAGTTTTCAACATTATAAAATGGAATGAAATAACGAGTATAAAGATAAAGAGGAACACTTCTGAAATATTGATTTAGGGAGTAAGATGAAAGAATAAAGATCAGTTCTTGAGATTTATAATGGAACAGATTTTCTGAGAACTAGATAGTAAATGAAAATAAGTTGGACTTTTTTTTTTAATTTTAAAGCCTTGTATAATGCACTCCAGAGTTTATAAAACTATAGTGTAATTTCAAAACTGCAGTATGAAAAAAAAAAGAGATGACTGTTAATTTTACTTTGATAAGTATTTACTTTTACTTTGATTAGTATAATAGAATCCTAAATGTGAATGGGTTTGGAAATTAGTATTCTAGTCAGCATATTTTATTGATTTGAAAATGGGTGCTTGCTGAGCTGTGCTAGCTGGTAATTCATGTAGTAACAGGTGTAAAAAAAATCCCTAAATTATATGTCAGTAATAAGTAAATGTTACAAAATGCATAATTTCAAAATAAAAATGAACCCTGCTTTATTATAGTTGGATTAAAAATGTATTTTATAAACATGTTTATTTTGCCTATTTTGAAACAAAATATTGTTAGAAGCATTGTGAAATGGAGATGTCAATTGATGGACATTTCTGAATAGCAAACTACTTTAAAAATGAAACTAGAGGTTAGCTAGATGAACCAGGCTCTTGACCTTTTTCCAAGTGGAACGTTAAAAGCGGCTGCTGTTTATTACCACAGTTTGTCTCACTTCTGAATTCTCATGTTTATTCTTTCTTCTCATCTTGGCTTTTCTGGGGGGATAATATTTCTGGGAATGCAAATATCCAGATATTTTGGGTACATGTTCTGTGAATCTTAATGTAAATTAATATATGCATATATGTGCAAAGTGGATGTATTTGGCTTGGTGCTGTGTGCCAGTATACTGTTTTTTTCTTCTTGATGTTTAGGTAATGCTTTTGTGGGAAGTCTTTGTAATATATTGAAATTATGCTAGAGTTCAGTCAGTTCAGTATTATTTGTGTTTTGAGCAATTCATGTTTTACTTCAGAAATTGTGTGAAATAGACTAGCCATGGTTAAATATTCTACTTGGCACTGATTTTAAGAGAGTGTTTTTTGTAACTTCATACCATAAATGAAAGTAGAATTCCGTATTAAATCTTACTCTTCCCCCAAATACTCTGCTTTGAGATGGAGATTACAATTACAGTATGTACATTTCATTTTTAGCCTTTGCAGAATAAAAAGAAAGAGATGGCGTGATGACGTGTCCTTTGCTTTAAGTTGTAGTGACTCTTAACGTTGGTTGCATGATGTTGGAAATAAGGCTGTTTTCATCATTTTCTTACGGGCTGTGAGCCTGTGACAGCTTTATTGTGGGTTTTGCTAGGGATCTCTAAGCCTGTAATTACTGGCTGCTGTGGATTAAGGAAGGTGTCTGTCTGGGACTGTGACCTGGTGAAGATCAATCAGCACGGAGGAAGGAGATGGCTATTTCCATGCTAGTGTTGAGTAACCATATTTAGCAGTAGGTGACAAACAGGTTTTCATTACAGCATTTGGGGGCGTGTATGCGTGTAGCTGTAGGATAGGGATTTTCAGCTAAGCTGAGAGTCACATGAATACATAATTTGTCTTCTAAACTGGCCACCCAGTTTGACAACCTGTATGTGAACTTGTTTTGGGGCTAGCAGCACAGAGTGGAAGGATGATGTTCAAATGGTTGTCTGCTGCTGTAAGCAGAGCCCTCTTTGTTGCAGAAACTTGCTGTAGCATTCTCTTCTTTGCAACTTAGCTTTGGCAGCAATGATTAAAAACAAACAAACAAAAAAACAACAACCACGACCACCACCAAACAAGCCCACTCATATAAATAAAAGAATAAAAATACAGAACAAGAATTAGAAAACATTAGAAGCAAAAGGTGGGTTAAATGAGATAATGAAGGAAATGTGGGAAATACAATAATACAATGAAAACAGGGAAGGTAAATAGAGAAGCTGTCTGGGAGGAATCCATTCTTTAAAAGAGCATACTCGTGTGAGAGAAGAGGCTGTGACTTATATTATGTTTTTTTTGACTTTTTTTTTTTTTTTTTTTTTTTTTTTTTTTGACATAACTGTCTATATGTATGGGTAACTTCAGTTTTAATAAATGCTTAATAAAACTGCATGGTCTGTTTAACTAGCTGCGGTGATGACTGGAATGATGCGTGCTTTCCTTTGTCCATTCTGCTTTTTGTGCTGCATAGGCTGTGAGCTTGTGGAACATCACTACATAGTCACATTCGACAGTCTTGCTCTTTTGTTTTCTTCATGATTGCTCTTTGATTGTAAGGAACACATTATGTCTCAGGGAATATCGGAAAGCACTTTTATTTTATTATAGCACTGTTCTTTTTAGTGCTCATTCTTACTTCTGCCTGTCAGTTAAGAGTCTGCTTTCAGCTTGTCACTAAGCAGTAAGAAGCTGATTATATTTGAATTTTACTAAATTAGCTATTTTCATAGCTGCTAAAGGTTAATTTGTATTTTAGATGCAAGTAATTATTTTGAACTATTTTGTTTATATTTCTTACAGAGAAAAATCAGTTTATTAAACTTAGGTAAACGTCCAGTGAAGACTGGAGTGTTTTTTTTAACAGAACTTAAAAACAAGGAGAAAATATCTACTGGCTTTAAAAATTAGTTTTAAGCAATAGAAACCATGTGTAATAACTGAAAACACACTGAACCCTGTTTACTTTTTGAGGGCTCAGTGTTGTAATCCTCAATATCATGTGTACTGATAGCATATGTTTGTTGGCTACGTTTACTGTAGGCTTACTGGTATAAAAAGTTTCTGTGGAGAAAAAATCATTACTGAATCACAAAACAGCCAATAAACTTCAGGCCCACGTGTGGTTGTCTGAGTTTGCAGTGAGTGGTTGTGATTGAAAGCTGTCATTTCCAAACAGAGAACTGTATGCTGGTAGAAGGAGGGAACAAGACTGCTGATTTGTTAATAGACATTTTTGGAAATAAATGTTTTTTGAAGAAGAGTCACAAAGGTTAGGCTGCTGACAAGGTCCATTGGTGCTGCTGGTCATAAAAATGTTAATTTGACGATTTTGGTATGGAAACCAAGAAAGGAGATGTGAAAAAGTACTGGAAAGCAAACAAATAAAAAAATGATGCTAAGGAGAAGAAAGAAGTAGAAAGCAAAGATCCCTTTTATACATTAAATGTCTTAGACATCACTGGGATATAATATACCTGTGTTTTCTGTTTGATAAGGTGGATTTATCCAACATATAAAATCAATGGAAGGCATCTAAATAATGGTAAATTGAATGTAAAGTGCATCCTTAGTGGATATGCATCTATGCATCTTTATTTTTATTTTTTCTGGAAAGGATAGCATTAGCTTTGTCAGACCAAAAATAATGTTTACTAAATGTGAAAAAATATTATTATTGAAGGAAAATTAAAGTCTCAACCATATTTGGATTAGATGCAGTCAACTAATATGGGATCACTTGGAATGATAGATTTGTTGGATTCATTTTTGTTTTATCAAATTGCTATTATAATTGGGAAAGATGACTGTGAAGCGTTTCACTGATATTACAGAAGGCATTTAGTATTAAAAGTTTTTGGATTTCATTTTTACCATGGTTATACTGAAATCCGTATCCTGTGTTTGGCTTCCTAGGTTCTGGGAGAGATATGAGCTTTTATTTTTTTATTTATTTATTTTTTTTACTTTCAAGTGTAAGCAGGAGTGTTATCTGTCTTACAGCTTCCTGTGGAACAATGTTCAGGTATGGAAAAAATAGCAGTGTCTGACTACTTAGGTACTCTTGTTTTTGTCATTTTGTTTTAGAGATACGTGCAATCAGAAAAAGCAGACTGCCAGGAAAAATGTGTCGTCTTCAACAGTGTTAAATATATTGTATTGCATAAAGGGAAAGGAAACCTACAATCAAGGATCTTTTGATGTTTATAATTATAAACAATATTTTGCTTTCTGTTGCAGTAAATTTCTGATAGTATTGAACATAGGACTTGTATTATTTTTTATGGCAATAATTTATATAAAAATATATTAGGAGTAAATTCACTATGCATTTTTAAAGGAGTCCTTTCATTATCATCAGAATGCTAAAGAAAAAAAAGTGTTTGAAGGCATGTAGGATGGGAGAAATCGTCCTGGCTGTGATTGTTAGAAATTTCTTGGTGGTATTTTTAACATTATCTGTGTGTCTTTCTTAGATGCCTTAGGGAAGCCAGTGTTTACTTCTATAAAGCTCTGATATGGTAATCCACAGTCATCTTTCAAATAGCTACTGGCTTTTGCTGTGCAAAGAAAATGCAGTCTCTTGTATTATGGTGAAAGATATTTATTGATGGGGTGGTGAGGTCTTTTTCTGGCCAATGACAGTGGAGACCTTTTGTAAATTAAACTCGTATATACTTTGAGGAATTCCAATAAGTACCTGTCTACATATTTAGGTTTGCAAGTAATTTTAAAAACCAGTCTTCAGGAAAACTTATGTTTCAGACTTTGTGTTCAGGTTGAAATCACTGCCTTCCTGAATTTTAACACATCCAGGTTGCTAAAAATATTTAAGAATGAGGAAAGTTTTATTTGGAAACAAAGACACTGAATCTCTCCTTTAAAGTTATACTGAGTCTGAAAATGAATTAATTAGTTAAGCTTTACTACATCCATACTTGTAATGGATGTGCCTGAATTATTATTCTGAGTTCTCTGCAGAAACAGGAGAATATCTAGGGAGCAGTTTTGACTATTTAAGTACAAAAACTTTTAATTCAGTCACCCAAATGAGATAAGTAAACTCTGCAAGTTTAACTTTTAGGATTGGATGTTTGAAAAACAAAACCAAAAAAGCACCGCAAACCACAATAAACAAAACACAAAGTTGTGGGGAGGGTTCTCTATGGTGTCTGGATTACATGACTGACAGTATTTAGAACATTTTTATATAGTAACCCTTCTCTTATGTAATATTCTAGTAAAATAAGTATTTGCATATTTTTAAAATCAGTGTAAGAGTTACCAGCTACCTTTGATAGTCCTGCCATTAAAAACTGTGAGTTGAAGTTGCATTTAGGATTCTCTAGCCTCCTGGAGCCTGAACTTTCCAGACTTAGGAGATTTTTGGAGAGAGCTCACTTTCTCTCTCGAGGGTTACTCAGGGATAGCGCAATGTGTACTTCACTGCTCAAGCTGTTTTTCTAGAAGCCAGTAACAGATAAGGTGTGTCACCTGTTTAGTACCATGCCGGAGAAATGCAGCCAAGTGAATTGTCTTGTGTATTTTTGTTTGTTGTTTTTGTTTTAAATTCTTTAGTTGGCTTCCTCTGTTTGGTGATAAATATTGTTTGTGAGCGTAAAAGGACAACTGAGCAGCCTCAGTGCTGGGAATTTAGTGATGTTACAGCTTTGGAGATTTTCTGAGAGTGGACATCAAGTCTTTCATAGCCTCTCTCATGGTTTTCCATCCAAACACATTTTATCCAGGTAGAATTAGAAGCTCCCAGGAAGTATCAAAATTCACATGTAAGAGCTGTGAAATGGAACTGTGGAAATCTGTCATGCCCTGATGGTGTCACGTAGGCTGTGCATGTGCTAATTAATGGCCAATGATCCTGGTGAGCTTGATGTTTATCATCCATATATAATTATATGTACACACATCTGTTTGAGGAATTAAAGTTAGAAATATTGCAACCTTATTTTTACAATGCACTAAAATTAAGATGATTTGAAATCTGTCAATAGGGTAAAATAATACTCTTTATATTTCAGTGTTGAGAACTTTATGTTGTGAATGAAGTAGCTCCTCCTTTTCAGCCAGCTGTAACTACACTTGTAATCAGCATGGTGATCACAGATGCTTTACAAAAAAAAATTACCATTTACAGAAAAGTTCTTTAAAAGCCACTGCTTACATACTCAGAATCCCTGAGGATACTTCAAAATACTTCTTTTGGCACATGCGCCATAGTTCAGCGTCGTTTGATGTTAGTCATACACTTTCATTAAGGTGCTTTATTGTGAGATTGGGAAATTATTTTGCATTTTTATTCCATTTGTTGCTATAGGTCAGACTTCTCATGAGGAACCTATCTTACAAAAAGCAAATCAAATGTATCATCATCACACAGTGTTTCATAGACAAATGCTTGTAAAATGTCAGCCTGGAATATTCAGGTGGTTCTTCTGTATTTTGACTTGACTGACGACTTTGACCAGATGCTCTTTATTTCTTTGTGCATTTCATCATTCTTACACTGACCAAACAACTGTTTAAAAGAATAGCAATGTTACAAAATCAAGCATTGAGAAATTAGGCTGTCAAAAGGAAGGGGACAATTCCTTTAACACTCCTATTATGTTAGTATGTGACAATGTAATCTTGAGTTTTACAAACAGATGTATATTTTTTCCGCAGGATTTTATGCCATTAAGTAGGTGCACTTATTCAGTGTTCCTTTTTCAGAGCATATAATGTATAGTTATACTGTTAATTATTTAAACCTGGACCTACTCCCCAACCCCCCCCTCCCAAAAATAAAAAATAAATCCAGAATCCTTCTGGATGTTTTTGTAGCACTTTAATTATTACATCTACAAAATTCATAAACATTAATTTAACATCACAATATTCCTGTGAATTAGTTGATCCTATTATCTGCATTTTACAGCTGGGAAATTTTAAAGTCGAAAGTTGAAAAGGCTGAAATAGTTCGCTGATTTAAAGTATCCAATATGAGGTGCCAATAACATTCATTTTAAGTTTTAGCAGTTTCTTGCAGGGCTTTGAACCACAGTTTAGATTACTTAAACTGCAGAATGCCCATCACTATTGCAGCTTCCTTTTAGGCAGCAAGTAATATTTCATTGCCTGCCACTCATGAAAAGTCGAATTTTGTGGTTAGCCTGCTATCACACAGGAACTATCTGACTGGGTAAAGAAGGAATCCATTTCTTTCTGGTAGGTGTTCTCTTTCCTTAAAAACTTAAATTTTACATTGCCTTAGGGAGTTCTTTGCTTCGTTCTCTTTACATCTTCAAGCGCCTGCAAAGATATGCAGTGCTGGCAATTACAAAATTCTTACTCTGTCCTCGATCATATCTGTGCTGTGCATTAAGTGAAAAATACTCATTTAGAAATAAGTGCGCTCATATGATTAAAAATCATACAATAGTGTATAGACATAATTGAATGGGTTAAAGGCATTCATGGGGATTTGACTCTAGTATTTCTGATGTGAGAATGCTTGACTGCAGTCTCTAGTTTCCTAATTCTTCCTTTAATTTAAGAATCCAGTGTACTTAAAAAAAAAAAAAAAAGAATTAAAAATCTTTGCCTGTATGATTTGCAGAGTGTTTGGAATTCTAAATCATCAGTACAGATCTCTTAAATTTGAGATAAGTGATTGATAGCTGTTGCAGGTTTCCCTCTGAATGTTGATCAGTAGCAGAAGGGATGAGACATAAACTCTGCCCTTGGCAGAGTTTTTGGGCAAAATAGGAATGTAGATCCTGAATATGTTGTTTTCTGAGGTCTGGAAGAGACGATATTCCAATGGATACAGACTACTCTGTCATTGGCCTTGTCACTGTGTGTACTGTCATCCATCCTGCCTTACCCGTGCATCTCTCTTCATCCACATCTTTCTCCATTCTAATTCCTTTTTTTCAGAGGCCTTTTCTTCCTATTTCCATCTTTGTTCTTTCTCCGATACAGATTTTCCACCTTCTCTCTGCCTTTATCCAAATCCCGTTTACAGCTGATTCTCAATCCTCCTGTTTTTTTTTTTTTTTTTTTTTTTTTTGTAACACTATCATGCATCTGCCTGCTCTTCTGCCTGCTGCACTCTTTATTCCCCTCCACCTTTGTAATCTGTTCAGGTAGCTTTGCCTTCCTTGGCTGTGCTGTTTTTTCGGTCTGTGTCTGAAAGTCTACATCTGTGCAGTTTAATGTAAAATCTTGAAGAGCAGTTTTGTGTAACATATGTACCGCCAGTTACACCGTGTGTGGTATGGTAGTAGCAGTTGTGATGCACTAGAACACAGAGCGCAGTTACACTAAAAATGTGATGAATATAAAAATACTGCCCCTCAAATGTCAGTAGAAGTAAGGAAAATTCAAAACATTTGCCAATGATGTTACCTCTTAAGTCTTTTAAAAAATAATAAAAATTCTCATTAGGATCCTATTAATGGATTCCACCAGCAGGATGTAGCGTTACCATTTTACCTGAACTTTTTTTTTTTTTTCAGCAGTTTCAAACAGGTTTTCCTATGATGGACTGTGTTTGGCTGTTTTCCTTTGTGTAATTTTCCACAGTCCTGGTGAATCCTAAACTTCTGCAAGATTTATTTATGTACTTATTTTAAATTATTTAAGAATATTTTCCATTAGGATAAATCCTTTTCAAACAGAGTTAGAGTACCACTCCCTTTGGAGCCAGGTACGGCAGTTTTGAGAGCTATGTACCACATAGGAGTTGGTTTGGAGCATACCCAGCGCACAACTTGCTTTGACTAATCATACTTTCTCTGAGACTTTTTCTTTACTCTAGTAGTTTGAGAAGTGAAAGACTAAATTTGAAACTTACGTCTTTTAGCTGATTTTTGCTTCGTCAACATAAGACTTTCAGTGGTGCTTCAAGTGAAGAATAAGATTTCCACTTCGTGTAGTGATACTCTTTGGTAAACATGGGTTAAAATATCTGATGTTATTCAAAATGGAATCCAGCAAAGCTGTTACCCGGAAATCAATGGAATATGCAAAATGTCAAATGGCCTGTTCTAGGTATGTGCTCAGATGTTTCCAGTGATGATGCCAGTACTATAATCAAAGTAGGTGTTGAATAATATTTTTTCATATTCTTTCCAATGATAGAAATGATCAGTGCAAGACT
Organism: Oxyura jamaicensis; assembly: GCF_011077185.1. NCBI lineage: Eukaryota > Metazoa > Chordata > Aves > Anseriformes > Anatidae > Oxyura > Oxyura jamaicensis. Next base: position 30,407,906 of record NC_048926.1, read on the forward strand.
ATAACGGGAAGGAAAAGTACTTACTTATTTTTAAACAGAGTTGTTTTTTTTCACATGCATCTCTTCATAGATTTCACTCACTTTTTTTTTTTTTTTTTTTACACTCATTCTCTCGTGTTGACATACTTGCTGAAGTGTCCAAGTAGTCTGTCTGGGGTTACTTGTTGAGATATGGCAGACAAGGGAACTCTGACTTTTGAGTTCTCGTCTCAGATATGGGGCTTTTCTTGACAGATGATGATTTTCTGTGATCTCAGCAGACTTTGTGCTCAGGGCTAGTTTAAATTCTGTGGTGCCCTTGTTGCTTCTGTACTGTTGCGTGAACTATAGCATTGTCTGGAGGCAGTCAACACGCCACACAACACCTGCCTAGTTTTTGCTTTATCAGGATTCTTTCTTGAATTTATAGCTGCTCTATTTATTATGACTTGCTACGCTTGCCTTGTTCTTTTAAAGCCTCATCTGCCATTTTGTCTGGTGCCTTTATGCATTCATGTCATTTGCACTGCAGTGTAGTATTGTCTTTACGTAGCTCACTGTGGTGTCCAGAATAGAGGATTGTTGAATGTTAAATATGCAAATGACAGTTGAATAAATATTTATTGAAATGAAGTGGTAAATAATGGTTTATAACATGACACATATACATATCCTAAAAATAATGAAACTTCAAAGATTTTTTAAACAAAGGATGTGTTTAAATAAAGTCACCTATTGCAGCTCAGGAGGACTATAAAGATGATGTGAGGTTATGTGGGGAGGAAATTAGAAAGGCCAAAGCCCAACTAGAGCTTAACTTGGTGACTACAGTGAAAGACCATAAAAATATTTTTATGAGTACATAAACAAGAAAAGGAGGACTAAGGAGAATCACCAGCTTTTATGAGATGCAGGGGGAGGGGAACATAGTGACAAGAGATGCGGAAAATGCTGAGGTACTTAATGCCTTCTTTGCCTTATTAGCAAGACTAATTCTTCTTAGGGTACCCAGCCTACTGAGCTGAAAGAGAGAGGCAGGGAGCAGAATGAAGCCCTTATAATCTAAAGGGAAGCCTTCTACACCACTTGAACATCAACACATCTATGGGGCAACCAAGAGTGTTGAAAGAGCTGGCAGAAGTGTTTACCAGACCACTTTCAGTAACTTAGCAGCAGCCCTGGCCAAGCTGGGAGGACCCATTTGACTGGAGGTTCACGAATGTGATGTCCCTTGACAGGAAGGTTGGGAAAGAGGATCTGAGGAATTGCAGACCCGCCAGTCAGAGGTTGGTACCAGGGAAGGTCATGGTGCAGATCATCTTGTGTGCTGTCACATGGCATGTACAGGATGATGAGGTGATCAGACCCAGTCAGAATGGGTTTATGAAAGGCATGTCCTGCTTCGTGAACCTGATCTCCTTTGATGATAAGATGACCCACTTAGTGGATGAGGGAAAGTCTGTGGGTGTTGTTTACCTGGACTTCAGCAGAGCATTTGGTACTGTTCTCCACAGCCTTTTCCTGGAGAATCTGGTTGCTTATGGCTTGGATGTGTGTACTGTTTGCTGGGCAAAAACTGTCTGGTCCCCTGCTTTTTCTCTTCTGAAAAGCTTGTAGCTCTCGATTGCAGTGTTCCAGTTGTGTGATTAATCTCACCATGTTTCCATGATAGCAATTAAGTCATAGTTTTCTAAGTGCACTGTTTCCAACTCCTTCTGCCTGTTTCCCATGCTGTATACATTGGTGTGGAAGCTCTTCAGTAGAGCTATCTGCTCTGTCACCTTTTTAGAGGAGCCCTCCCTAATTCCATGGGAACAATTCACTGGACAATTCACAGGTATTTTTCTGTTGGTTCCTGAAGTGTTGGTGTTCCCCGTTTTTTTTCTGTCACTCAGATGTACAACCCTTTCCTTTGCTGAATCAAGTTTAAAGCCTTGCTAATAAGCACAGCCAACCTCCTGCTCAGAATGCTCTTGTCCCACCTGGTCAGGTGCAACCGATGTGCTGTCAACGTGCCCAGTCTCTCAAAGTGTATCCAAGATCATTGAACCCAAAACTCTGAGCATGGCTCCAACCATGCAGCCAAACCCCATCTGTTGTGCCCTTCTTCTTTGGTCCCAGTCTCCAACTGGGAGGATGGAGGAGAACACCACCTGCACTCCTGATCCCTTTAACATCTTTCTGAAGGACATAAAGTCCCTTTTGATATTTTGGAGTCTCCTTGTTGCAGTCTAATTTCATCCTATATAAAAGAACAGGAATAGGTAGTAGTTCTCTGGCCTCACCAGGCCTGGTAGCTTCTTTGTGACATCAAAAATCATATGTGGGCCCTCAGCGGGCAGCAAGCATCTCCAGAGAGAGAGCAGAGATGACAGAGATGCCATCCAGATAGCAAGTAGGTGCTTCAGTGTATCTCAAAGAGGAATCTCAAATTACTATCACTCTTTTGCACTTTTTTTGGTGGTACTGGTTCTAATATAGGTGGTTGGTTGATCCAGCTTTCTGTGGTTGCCCTTTCCTGGGTCTTGAGCTTTGCCCACACTCTCTGTTTTTCCTTCATCAGAGCTGTTGTGTGGGGACACTTTGGGGACAAGAGGGAGACTCCTCCCTCTGCTTCAAGCAGAGACAAGGGCCCAGTCTCGCTTGTCTTGTGAGTCATTTAAGTGATACTGATGAGAGGATTGAGTGTACATCCAGTAAAGCTGCAGATGACACCATGATGGGAGGGAGTGTTGATCTGCTTGAGGGTAAGAAGGCACTGCAGAGGGATCTGGATAGGCTGGATTGATGGGCCACGTCAGTTGTATGGCATTCAACAAGGCTGAATGCCCAGTGCTCCACCTGGGTCATACCAACCCCATGCAGTGATGTAGGCTTGGGGAAGAGTTGCTAGAAAGTTGCACAGCAGAAAAGAACCTGGGATTGGTGGTCGACAGCCAGGTAAACATGAGCAAACAGTGTGCCCAGGTGGCCAAGAAGGCCAATGGCATCCTGGCTTGTATCAGAAACAGGGTGGCCAGCAGGACTAGGGAATGAGTGTCCCTCTGTACTCAGCGCTTGTGAGACTGAACCTGGAGTACTGTGTTCAGTTTTGGGCCCCTCACTACAAGCTTCTCGTGCTGCCCCTTCAGCAAAGAGGCTAGGGGTGCACAAGGAGCTTGGAGGGGATGCAGCCAGGACAGGTGACCCAAACTGCCAAAGGGAACATTGCATACCATACAATGTCATGCTCAGCAATAAATGCTGGGGTAAAGGAGGAAGAAGGGGGGGGAGCATGGGGAGTAATGGCATTTGTCTTCTCAATAAACTGTTGTATGTGATGAACCCAGCTTTCCTGGGAGTGAACACCTGCCTGCCCATGGGAAGCAGAGAATTAAGTCTTTGTTTTGCTTTGCTTGTGCATGTGGCTTTTGCTTTACCTAGCGAACCTGAATAAAGTTTATCAAGCAACTATATCTGTTAAGAGAGTGTATTATGATTGAGAATGAACAGATGGTGATCAGCTAGCCAAAGTTTCATGAATTAAAACTGTATGGTTTAAAATATAAATACACGAGTCCCTTGTCTTGTGATAAACAATCACATATTTGAAAGCTAACAAAACAGAAAACAACTAGCAAGCAAATATATTAAATTCATTGTAGGTAAAATCAGATAAATAAGTAGTAAATGATTAATATTTTAATTACAGTTTTGTGGGAATATTAAACTGAGTCACATAGGAGCCCATACTATTGCCTGATGTGATGAGCTGTTCCAGAAGTTGCAGTAAACAGAAGTTCATGACGTCATAACTTTCATTTTACGGGGTGTATGGCATTTTAAAACTAATATGAACTAAAAGTGAGTTTATAATCTTTGTAGTGAAATGTTACAAAGAACTTATGAAATTTTTACTTGCTTATAAGTATACATCTTAAAAGGCAGCATTTCTGAGCATGGTTTCCTCCTGCTGCAAATGATTAAAAGGATATTAATTATATTCATGGTATAAATAATGTGCCATATCTGATTCTGAGAATCATGGGAGGTATCAATACAGAAGCTGCTCTTGCAGCATCTTTGCTTAGTAAATCTGGTCCTTGGTGCACGTGGTAATAATGAAGATTCTTAGGTCTTCATATCTAACATTTTTTCAATAAAGAATAATTAAAACAAAAGCTAAACAATGTTTTATTTCCATGAAATGGTAGGGAGAGGATGCTTTTTGATCATTTAATAGAGCATATTCACAGTGTACAGAAATAAATGTGAACAGGCTGTGTGATTAAATGTTGCAGTGTTGTTCTTCTCTGTTAGTGGGTGTCAGGTAAATAAGGTATGACTTACTGATACCGAAAAGTGGCATTAACTTTTCACTAAAACACTTTAAACAGCTTCAATTGTGTGATTTTTCTGCTTATGATTAAACTGCAACTTTTAAAATATACACCATACTTTCTGTTGTGTATTGCTTTGTTAGTGGTATCTCTGCATAAGACTCAACTTCATGTAAACATTTGCCATGTGAGCATTCACGGAGAACAAATGGAACTCTAAACTTCAGCAAAAGTTTTTATACATCGGGTAATTGTAGCAGTTTGGATTTTTAAAAAATCATTTATTTTCCATCATTCTTTTTCTGCCTTACATTTCTTCTGCCTTGTGTTTCATCACTAGAGTTTTGGTTTTACATATGTATTAACTGAAATCTCTCACAGTGTAACAAGAATATAATCAATAAAAGTAGTATACTGTATTCATAGTAAATGCGATTTTTGTGAAAACAAACAAACAAAACAAACAAAAACAACACGGGTAAATAGATTCCAAGATTTCAAATTGACCTAGTAAGTTGATGATATTAGCAAACAAAGCCTGCTGTAGTCTGAGATAAAGGCCATAAGTAATTTTTTTTTTCTAGTCTTTTCTAGTCTCTCTATTTCATTATGGATGCCTTATACCTGTGCCATGAGTAAAATCCCAGTGTTGTTCTCCTATATAAGATCAACTCTTAATTACTCCACTGTGTGATAGTGCTCATTATAAGATATGAGAACTGGCAGGATAAGAGAGGATTTCTTCAGTTAGTGTTTGGACTTATACCCACTGGAGATGAATTTATACTCCATGGCTATGTTTGCTTTTAGAAAATGAGACAGTCGTAATCATGATTGTAAACACAGTAGCTCAGCTGGGGTTTAGCTCTGAAAATCATTTCTAGGTCAGATGCTTAGTTCAGGCAGTCTTTAAGTATGTTTCTAAATAGTGAGTTTTAAGAAGTTTACGTGTACATTTCCTACAGCTAAGAAAAGAACGTGAGAATTTTAAATATGCCTTAGCATTTAGATATATTTTTATTTACTTTATAAAAACTCTTAAGAGACTTGGTGCTTTATGATCTATTTGAATTATCACACCAGTGTTTTGCTGTTTTGATCATGGCTCACAACAAGGTCACCTTTCTACAGTTTGCACTTTCTACAGTTCTGTGCTTTCTGAAGAAATGTGGAGTGAAATGTTTCAGTATTTTTCAGCAGATGAATCACAAAAAGCAGAAAATGAGTAGAAGTTTGTTTTCAGGTTGGCACAGCAGACCTTGAATTCCATGTATGTTTTTGTTTACAAGTCCCCAGTTACAGTTCACTTTCCTCTCAGGAAGTAGTCTGTTTAAATATAAATACTGCTTCAGAACAGAATTGGCCTGAAAACAAAGGAATTGAGATTTCCTCAGAATTACTTCTACTTTATTGAGATATCAGCTGTCCAGCTTTATTGAGACATGACCATTAGTTTATGCCAGACAATGCTGTCTTCTTTCCCCCTAAGACAGAAGTGGTAGAAGCTGTCCCTTCATCTCCTTTTTCCTATTAGAGATATTTAATTTTAATATGTCATGAGAAAAGTTGGAAGATAAAGTTAAATCATGCATCCATACATCCAAACAAACAAGAGAGTCTGGCTATGTTCCACAAAAATGTATTGGGAAGGCATCACCTCCCTTGGCCACTGGAAAGCTGAAGAATAAACGTGCACTGTGGGTGCTTGGGTTTTTGTCCTTAATCTGTCAGTACTCCCCCATGCTACTCTTGAATTTGGAGGTTGTAGGAGTCCTTTCTAGCATTCCAGGTGATTTCAGAATCTTTCCTGGAGTTCCAAGCTCCATGGGAAATTACTCTGAGAGTTCACACTTGGTTTTCTTCCCCTAAAACATGAAGGACATACAGTGCAGAAACCCTATTGCGATAAAACTTGGAAATTGTTCTTCTGTCAGTTTCTTTAAAGGAGGCATTACTGTGAATTCTTTCTTTCATGATATCAACATAATATGTGGGAGAAAGTTTCTTCTCAGGGTGTTTTTGTATTCAACACAATAGACCTTAGTTTTCATTAACTTAAGATTTTTTTCTCGTGCTTATGGATTTTATTATCACATTAACCTGAGATGGTTACACACACAATGATGTGACCATCTGTATTTTCCTTTGCAGAAATTAAACATACATAAGTTAATCTTAAAGACTACATTGTCTTTCTTTGAAGAATAAGAGTGTTTACATCTTTTGTAGTTCTGCACTATAAAGCGTTACAGTAATGGTGAGATCAGAACTGCAAAACAAAGCCTCCTCTACTTATTTATTTCTTTTTATATTTTCTGATTGCTTAGAACATCTAAGAAGATGTTCCTTTAAACTCTGTTCTGTTGCTGCTTATTGCCAAACAATGTTTAACCTACAGAATGAGGCACTGACATTTTATAATGTTTAAAATCCTAAGGGTTAGTTGTAGTTCTGGTGTTGTTTGTGGTGTATTTAGTATTGAATGTGAATTTGGTTTATTTGTTACTGTCAGACAGATTTTAAAGTGGCTGCCAGGCAATCTTAGTTTTCATTATTTTAATGTTACCGCTCTAAAATATAGCTGTAACCTTCTTGTAAAGATCCTGAAGTGTCCTTTTAACAATGCGATTTTCATTACTAGAAGTAAGGTTTATTGGAAAAAAATGAAAGCAAATATAATTTCATGCTTATTATTCAAAGAGAAGTTCAGTTTAACGTAGTAATGGTTAGTAACAGAAACATCACTATTAACATACAGTGCACTAAGTGAAGATTTTTCTGCTATGTCAATAGGAAAGATAAATACGTATATATACTTTTTCATGTTGCATTTATGTATCTTTTGTAAGGGCAGAATGTGAATATTTGTGGAAGGCAAAGAAGATTTAGAATTGGATTCTGTGAGTGGTTATGTGTTGTCTAAGTTAGAGTCCTTTTGGCATTTTCATTTTTAATGACAGGAAAAGGTCTATCTCAAATAAAATGCAACCGGTTTGGAGTAGTTTTGTGATTCATACCTAGAGCTTCAGATTTTTCCTTCTCTTGTGTTAACATCACCACATCTGGACTTCTGCCAGATCCCATAGAGCTGAATAATGCCAGGCATAGCAGGTATTCCAGTGTTGGTGGTATACTTAACTTGCCAAACTTTCTGAAGTCACTGATAAAACTTTAGAGGTGACAATACAACACCACAGCATGCAGCAGGAGGAACAAGCAAGGGGAGTTCGGAAGCCTTGGCTCTGTTCCAGAGCTATGACTTCATTGGCATAAGTGAAACTGGTGGGAAGAGCCCTGTGGCAGGTGTGCTATGATGGACAGTTGCTGGCTCAGAAGGGACAGACAGAGCAGGTGTGGTGGGGATTGGCACTGCATGTGATGGAGGGGCTGGGCTGTATGGAGCTTGCAGTTGGGGTTGACATGGGTTGGGAGCCTCAGAGTACGGATTAAGGGACAAACAAATAAAGGTGATGTCACTGTGGGAGCCTACAGTACACCAGTAGATACTGTAGACCATCTAGACCCAGTCAGGATGAATTGTTCTTGAAGGAGCTAAGAGATATTCCTAGAGCAGCTACCCTTGTCCTTATGGATGACTTCAACTTGTCAGATGTGAACTGGGAATATCTCACAGTCAACACATGCAGGTCCAGGAGATACCTAAAACACCTTGACAATAACTTCTTGGTACAGGTACGAAGGGAGACAACTAAGAAAGGTGCTCTCCTAGATCTGTTGCTTGTGAGCAGTGATGGTCTTGTGGGTGGAGTGGTGACTGGTGATTGTCTTGGTTGTAGTGACCGTGAAGTAGTTGAGTTTAAAATCTTTGGTCATAGCAGGAAAACTGCCACCAAAGCTTCAACCCTGGGTATGGAGAGGGCAGATTTTTATTTTTATTTTTATTTTTTTTTGTGACCAGACTCTCATTGCAGTTTCCTAAGACCTGTGTAAGTCACAAAATTTCTGTATAGTTTTTGTGGGAGTGTACTGTTTTGGAAAATTGCATGGTAATTTTTTTTAAATAAAAACAAAAACCAGAAACATTGCCAGATACGTCAGTTACAGAGGTGTAGAGATAGTAGTATAGACTGTAGAAAGAATGAACTAAAACTCAAGAGTTAATCACAGAAAGAAAATTGTAACCTTAACTGTATCCATTCCTATCTTAAGGAATACAAGTTGTAGAAGATAGTCTTTAGCGAGTTACCGAAGAGCAACTACATAGACGGAGTCAAAGTGAGGCCTGGTTTAAGCCAGTGTACCAGGGAAATGAAGGAATATAGTTTTTGAAAAGGTTGAATACGGATCATTTTTGAAGTACTGGAGAACAGCATTCTGCTCTTTTAGTAAATAGGATTAATTGGCATCTGTAAACTCTATGTCATTTAATAAAAGCTGTAACAACTTTCCTTTGTTAAGCAGCTCAAGCTATGAACTTACTCCTCTCTCTTTGAAGCAGCAATTTTTGTGAAGAGACTGCATATCTATTATGAAACATACTAAAAATTATTTTTCACTGAAACAAAATAGGAGATTGTCAGCCTAATTTGATGACCTTCACTTCTCTGTTTTTCTTTGTTTTTACTTTTCAAGCAATGTTGAATATAGGCAATATAAATGATTTCTTTATTCGGAAAATCTTGCAATTAAAATATTTCAGACTGAATTAGTCTGCTCTCTGCTCTTACCTTAGTAATGGATTAATGCAATGAACTGCTTTCACTTCAAATAGGAGTATTTCATAGAATCATAGAATCATTAAGGTTGGAAAAGAGCTTCATGGTCATCTGGTTCAACCATCACCCTACTACCAATGTCACCCACTAAACCATGTCCCTAAGCACCATGTCCAACCTTTCCTTGAACACCCCCAGGGATGGTGACACCACCACTTCCCTAAAATTTTAATTCTGTCTTCTGACTAGAAATAGATTTGTGTACTTATTACACCATTACAAAAAAAAAAAAAAAAAAATCCACTTTGGTATCTTATTAGCTTAATATAAAGAAATTATATTGCTTCGTGGTGTTGAAGAGATCTCTAGAATGTGATTTTTGGGAGGAAAAAAAAAAAGCTCTATTCCTACAAATTCTTGGATCCTACAATCCCCTGGATTGACAATAAACAAAGGATTTTTTAATGTAATGTTTTGTTTTTGATGGTATATATCAACACATGCAACATTTTAACAAATGAGCTCTGAGTAGAAATAGCTCTGATCTGGTTGAACCTGGTCTATTTACACTTTTTTACAGTAATATCTTTTAATGTTACAAACCAAGCTTACTGTCTTGTCTTCTTCTGTGCTTTAGTTTTCTAGTTTTGTTCATTCTCTGCCCTGATATGACTTAAGTATATCTGAGGTTCTGCTTGTCATTGTTCTGACATTTCTTCCTTCAGATTTCTTTCTTTCTCATTTCCTTAAATCTGCATTTCAAGTTAGTTTTCAGATTCAAACTACATTTTATGTTCTTCCTCTGTTTTGTTGTCAACTATTTAATGCTATGCGTTATTGTTATGTAACTGGCTATAGGTGGACTGATTTTAGCCATCAACAGCCTTGTGTACAGCTGAGCTAGCCACTGTGGATCCTTGCAGTGCCATTGGAGAAAGATACGTTTCTGTAGATTGCAGTTTCTCTAGAAAGAGATCTTAGACATGAATTTAAGAAAGACATAATTGTATGCTAAACTCAATTGATTATATTGAAATGTTTGGCACTGATTACAAAAGTAGTTTGAGGTGACTCTACTCAACAAAAGAATTTACATTCAGTCATATGATTGCTATTCCATGACTTCCATGATTTTGTGGTGCTTTGAAACACCATACATATGTTTCAAACTATTCTGTTTTGGTACTATGAATGATTCAATAAACCTTTTTTTCAGGAATATTATGGATATATTTCCGAGTATCCTTCTCCTTCAGGACATCTTATAAGTGGTGGAATATTAACCTAATGTCTGTATATTGAGGTTTCACTCACATTTCATGCATTAATATAACTACTGCTGTTTTTCTCTGCTGTGTGTTACTTCTGATATACCAATTACAGCCTTTTCCTGT
>NC_048926.1:30418373-30451541 GCF_011077185.1 Oxyura jamaicensis
ATATATTTACATATAATATTATTATATATTATATATAATATTATATAAATATATATATTATATAATAATATACTATATATATTATATAGTATATTATTATATTTAATATATATTTAGTATTATATTGTTCTGATTTCTAACAATGCTTCTATGTTTGCTTTACAAAAAAACAATTGGTGTATTCATGTTGTCTTCCATGCTCAGACTTTTTCTGCCTTTCAGCAAGTGTTCAACAGTCTTACAATGTGCCTTGGCTTTCGTTGTTGAAAGATTAAACAGATTGGTCTGTGAGAATAATGAGCTATAGCTTATTTTCTAACCCTGATACTTGAAAAAGAGACTGGTGCTCAGCAAATGTCAACATTGATTAAAAACTTTCTTAGCTGTGTTTTAAGAAACCTGCATATGTTCTTTTCTACATAGTAGAAAGCTGATTCCCATCTGCTTCTGTTTGTGATGGCCAAATGTACAAAAATCTGTTGGGACTGATGGTACTTGCTCATCTGGACTAAAATGAGTGAAACGTTCGATTTATGAATTACAAGGTATAAAATCATATATTTTCCCAAAACTGTTCAGGAGACATATTGCAACATGCAGTTGCAATAGGTGTTAAAAGGCTATCTGCTTGTTGTTTACACCTTATTAGGCAAATTATTGTCAACCAATAGTTAGTAGTCAAATTATTGTTCTTAATACCAAATGGGGTCTGTTTTTTCTTTCCTGACCCATCTCACAGCAGTGATGATTAGCATAAACAGTAGCTGCAGGTGCCTGATAACTCTTTAGCTCGGGCTTTTTAGGAGAGGGAGAATAATGACTTCAGCACTTGTTTTTTATTTATAATGCTTTGAAAACGTATGTGAAAACTGCCTGACACATAGTTGTTGAGAAATATGGTACCCTACCTAATGTCTTTAGGAGTTTTCTGATTGATGTATTAGGACCACAAAACTGTTTGTTACTGCTGTTTACGGTACATCCAACAACCTACTTGGTTTTCCTTTTTTCCCTTATCTTACTATTATTTTGCCCCAAACTCTAATATTACTTATTTTCCCTTTGGAGTCTTGTCTGTGCTAGTGTGTTTACTCTAAAATTTCCAGCTACTGTTGTTGATGGTTCAGCTGCACAGCTGACAGGAGTGGTGAAAACTGCAGCATGCACAAGGTGCTGAAAGCTCTTGGCAGCTTTACCTTTTAACTTTGCTTATAGCAGATTTAGAAAGCACTTGCAATGGGCGTTTGCCTTTGTTGATGTTTACATCATTGCATCTGCTTGTGGGGACAGATTGGTAGTAATAAGAGTAGGAAAATTCTGTGATAAAATATTAGTGTAAAAATAGCATGGGAGTTTTCTGCATAGATGTTAGAGAACAGTGATAATCCTTCTGCAGCCTATGTCATGGTTGCCAAGAAGGATTGGATACGGCTTCTTTCATTGCTTTCAACAATGCTCTTATCAACAGTGCTTAATTGGATAAGGAGATAGTTGAAGAGTCAAGTGAGGCAGTGCCTCTCAAAAAAAAAAAAAAAAAAAAGAAAAAGAAAAAAGAAAAAGGTATGAGCTCAGTTCTGTTGAACAAGTATTCTATTATGTTTTAAAAAAAAACAACAACACAACAATGATAATAGTCTTTTTTTATGACATTCTTTAAGGCAAAGCTGTAAAAGTCCTGCTTTGCCTAATAAAAAGCCACCTCCTGGGAGAGGAGATCTTGTAGAATATTCACAAATTGAATGATCATCAGAAAACTGCTGATTCTATCTTTTTAGGATTTGCAAATAATTTTAGTTGTGAAAATCCATGGTTGGAATCCACTCAAAGTAACACTCAAGCACAACAGAAGGGCAAGTCCATTTAAGATATCGATATTTTCCAAATTTAAAGGAAAGAATCCAAATAGCCAAGCAAGAGAAAGAAGTAAAATAAGACCAAAGCATTTCATGATGGAGCCATAACAGTTTTAAAACCAGAGATAATGCAAATGACCAAATTTCCTAGCAATATTAATTTGACTGTACCATAGAACATTTGATTTGTGGATTAAGACTGATATTTATTCAAGATAAATCCTTTTGTCTTGAATCAGTTGTATATAGACTTTACTACTGCTTTTACCAATGTTACATGTCTTCTTGTATGGCATTTTCTGTCTGCATTAAGTGTATATAATTCATGCGAGCAACAGGAAAATGTGTTTTTGAAAAGCCATCCAAAAAAACACACATATTATAGTATGGTATAACTATAAAAAAACACATAGTATAGTATAGTAACACATGGTATATTATAGTAAACTGTCAACTGCAATCTTGCAATGATTTTTTTCCCCGGTTTCTTAGAAGTTGTAATATTAAAAGTCTCACTAAGAATTTTAATGTAATGCCTATCACAATTACAAATATTTTTTTTCATGTATAAAATAACTTTTTTGCAGGAATGGGGCATCCACAACTTCTCTGGGCAACCTTTCTCAGTGCCTCACCATCCACATAGTAAAGAATTTCTTCCTTAAATCTAGTCTGAATCTTCACTCATCCTGATACAATTCATTTCACTGTTCTCAGCCTAGGTCACAGTGGTGGGTTAGCCTCAGCGAAGGACCGGCTGCTCACTCACCCAGCTGCTCACTCACTCCCTCTTCTCAGAGAGGCAGCAGAAGAAAAAAAAAGGTTGAGAGATCTCATGGGTCGAGAGAAAGACATGGATAGGGCTTACCAGTTATTGTTGTGGGCAAAATGGACTTGGCTTTGGGAGAATTAATGTAATTTTTTGCCTATTAAAATGGACTTGGTGAGAAACAATAAAACAACCTTTCTTCCTCACCCTTCCCTTTGTCCCCCACTCGGCACAGGGGGATAGGGGTGTATGGTCAGCACATGGGGGCGTTTTCCCTGCCACTCCTTCCTTCTCTCACTTTTCCCTGCTCCAGTGGGTTCTCCCCAGAGGCTGCAGCTCCTTCAGGAAACATTTAACTGCTCCACTGCGGTTTCCTCCATATGCTTTCCCTCAAGTGCTGCCACCTTGGCTGCAGGGTCCATCTGTGGCCTGCAGCAGGGCCGATGGAGCTGGCTGGACCCAGCCATGTCTGGCATGCGGCAGCCCCCGCCTTGCCTCATGGAGGCCCGGCAGCCCCCTGCCCGTGCCAGGGCACCTGCACCCAGTATGCTTATACATTTATACTATTTAGACTGCATTCAGTCTCTCCTTTTGTTCTACTTCTAATCTTAAAACAAAGGTTCTTCATCTAGGAATTATTGTTAAGAAATTGTATCTTCTGTGGTGGTGATTTAGTGTTATGTATCCTGTTGCTGTAGTGCTTCAAAAATCCCCGCATCTGTGATTTGGACTTTTGCTATATTATGCTGCTGCTGAGACTCAGATAAGCATGAACCCGTGGAGAATTCCCTGTTATTTGAATCATAGTGGCTTTGCTAATCTCTCCTCTATATTTCATTTTGGAATGTATCTGCCTTTTTTTTTTTTTTTTTTTTTTTTTTTTTTTTTTAATGCCTCAGTCACATTTACATTGAAAAATGTTATATTACAGCTCTGCCACTTTTGGCTTTGGGTCTTGCTATAATGGGGATTCAAGATAGGTCTTTCCTTCCACAGGGACAACTGCAGTGCAACTGCAATTCGCTGGATACAATAGCTTGATGCTAAGGGACAGGATATCCTGTTGGAAAAAATGCGTAGCTTCAGGTACAGATTTGCTCTGTAGTGAAGTTCAACTTGTAGTGTGCATTAAAATTGACCATCATTTGCTTGTACCACATCTAAATCACAAAATGAAAATTAATTATAGCCTGTGCTAGTACACCTGTACTTATTTAGATGATGGTGTGTGTCTGTAATGGGAGTGCTTGTTTTCTGCTAACTGTGGGTATCTGCGCTGGATTCTAATGGGTGTTAAAAGTTAAGGTATTTTATCTCTTATCTCTTTTAACCTATCCTCATGTATGAAGGTTAATAGAGGTATGTTAACATAAGCTGCAATATTACCTTATTTTGCTGTGTAGTGACGTGAAATTTTGTTTTCTGTTAAAATCTTTTTATACGAAAGTATTGTTTTGTTATGAAGTAATGCCTTTTATGAATTATTTCCAAGTGAGCTGTTTTCAGACCCAGTGATGAGGGAAGGAGTAGTACTTTACATTTTTTCTATTTTTCTTTTGTATACTTTCTAATCTTTCTCTGTTTTCTTTATCTGTTTGGTTAGGCTTTTGAAATCACTTCACACTTAAAAACAAAATACAAAAAAACAAACAAACCACCCAAAACCCACATGAAGGCTGTGCATAAAATAATTATTAGTAAGGTCACTGTGCCACATAAAAAAAGTTAGATGTAATTTTTCTGTGTGTTAGGTTTCTACATATTGGCTAAGAGAGTCTTGGATTTTCATGTAAAGCTTCTCTGACCTTCAGTCAGAGATACCCAGATGCAGACCATGTGCTTTTCAGAGTGAGTTTTGTGTGAGAAGTCTGATTTATGGTAGTTGTTTATTTTCCCCATTTAACAATTTTGTGAAGCTGGAGACCAAAATAAATGCTACATACGAAGATTATAGTTGGAGGAAAGGTCCCTATTTCTTTTTACACATTCAGCTCCCAGCTTTTGTTTTCATTTTTTCCCAGAGCACTTAAAGCAGACTTCTGATTCATCTGATTGCAATAAGTCTCTTTGGACCTTGTGTCCTTATCACAGAATACATTCAATACATTCTTGTTGTTCTTGGTATGTGACTGTAGTTGTGGTTAAAATATAACTAATATAATTAGCTAGAGTTGCATTATCTTACCGTAAATGGTTTCTTTCCATTTATTGACAGTGTAGCTCTTCCTGGACAGTGAATGCAAAAGGGGCATCTGTTGTGGCCTTGCCGTAGGTCACAAGTACAGCATGCCACACAGCCGATCATCATCTCCCACAGTTCATTCAGATGCTTGTGATGGTAGGGGTATAATAACATCAGAAGCTAGCACGTAATGAATCACCGAATGATTCCCCCTTTCAAGGAATTCTGTCTAATTGTAGGTTGTGGTACCACAACTAAGTACCACACAGCCGTACTCTCACTCTCCCTCTTCAGCCTGACAGGGCTGGGGTTAAAATGAGGTAGAGGGGGAAACGAGAAAACAACCAAAACTGACAGGTTAGAGGTGGAAGCCATTTAATAAGAAAATAAATAAAAATAAATTAAAAAAGACAAGGTTGTGCAGAGACAAAAGGCGAAAAATACTATTCTCTAATTCCCATCAGCAAGCGATGTTTGGCCACATTCTGGGAGGAAGGGCTTCAATACATAACAGCATTTGCTTGGGAAGACATATGCTTTCATAATGAGTCCTCTCTTTTCCTTCTCACACCTGTGACTTTTTATTGCTGAGCAAGGCATCATACTGCACTCAATATCCCTTTGGTCAGTTGGTGTCAGCTGTTCCTCACCTCTTGCCCACCCCTAGCCTACGTAGTCTTTGGGGGGGCTGGAGAGCCAGCCTCAGTGCTGTGCCAGCACTGCTCGGCAATAGGCAAAACATTGGTGTGAGATCAGGGCTGCTCATCAGTGCATACAGTGCGTACACAGCACAGCACTCTATGGGCTGCTGTGGGGAAACTTAACCCAGACCTGGTGCAAAAGCTTAAATCTTGTCAGGGAAAATTAGCTATCAACAGGAATCTAATTTATAGTTTACGGCTAAAGATTTAATTTAAATACAAAGTATGAGACTATATAGTCATTGGAAATACGAACCAAAGGTGAATAACTCTTCTAGTCTGTCTATCCAATTAATTTTTTACTTACCTGATTGTCCACCCACCTAGACTTAACTGGGTCTTAACTGAGATTCAAGAGTATTGTGGGTGACAGTGTTGAAAGCCTTGTTAACATTGAGGGGAATGACTTCTACTGATAACCAAAATCTGGACGTGTTATTACAAAAGGTGATAACTTGGCCAGGTGTGGTTCATCCTTGGTGCCCAGAAATGTTTTCCAAGATGACCAGTTATATTGATTTTATTATTATTTTTTCTGAGATGTATGAAGGGCAACTAGTCTATAGATTCCAGATCACCCTTTTGGCTTGTGTATGCAATGTTTGCCTTTCTCCAGTCAGCAGTCCTTTCCCCTGTCATCATCACAGCCTTTTAAAGATGAAGGAGAGCAGTCTGACTGTGATATTGGCCAGGTCTTTGGATGCAGGCCATCAGGACTGCATGGAACTGTATGGCTTGAGTTTTGGTGAGTAACTAATGACTCAGTTCTCATAGAATCATATAGACTCATCATATAGAATATGGTGCTAGTAGTTCCTCTTCTTGAACCTTGTCACCAAGCACAGAAGATGGAGGGACCTTTTTAGGACTGCAGTAAAGAAAACACCTGAGTCTCGTTTGTGTCTCATGTTACTGTATCACCTCCCCATTTACCTTTGGGACCACACTTCACTTGCTCAAACTTTTATTACTAGAATGGTTGTAGAGAAGCTCTTCTTGTTGCCCTTCGCTGTACCTTACAAGTATCAACTCTAGATGAGCTTTGAGTCTCGTAACACCATCCCTGCTTGCCTTAAGTTCTTCTTTTGTTGGCTTAGCCTGCCTACAACTCCCATGTGCTCCCTTTTTGATTTGGAGCTTGGAGTTGAGTTTAGCCAAGCCAGCTCCTGCTACAGTTAAATGTTCTGATTTATCAGAACGTTCTCCCTCATCAGTATCAGGATAAACCATCCATGCGCTTGGAGGAGGTTGTCCTTAATCATGTTTCAGGTTTCCTGAACTCCTTTATTCTTCAGAGATGCCTTGTTTGGGATCCCATCTACCAGTTCCCTTGGTGAACTGACATTCAGTCTCCTAAAGTTTGGTGTCTGTGCTGTACCGTTTCCTTTCTTTCTCTTCATGAAAGGAAGAACACTGCAGGGTAGTGACTTAAAAATAATTTATTTTAATAAAGACTCGGAATGCAAAGCAGAACATTTCTTGTATTCTATTACTGTCAGTAGAAATATTAAATGCCTTTTCCTTGGGGTACCAGGATATTTATTCGGCTAGTAAAGTATGTCTGTAGAGGTTTCTCTTGTGGAGTTTTTTTCTTAAATAGTATTTTTCACTGATCAGTGTAGTCAGGTATGTTAATAGATTCTCTTCAGTAATGACAAAGAAAGTGATGGTTTAATGAGGGTCATAAATGTGGAGCTTGACTGTATGCATTTGAGGTAGAAATGAGGCCTCTGTTTTCCATACTCTGTTATTTGAGTAAAAGGTCAAGACACCCTACTAAAAAGTCATTATTTCAGAGTAAAGTGGTTGGCACTGTTTTTAATTAATTTATTTATTTACTGGGGGGTGGGTGGGAATGGTTTAAACTGGGGTAGTAAAGCATGCTCTGTACTATTTTATAGTTTCCCGACCTGTGTGTTAACTATTGAACTCTAACAGTGTCCACCATTAAGTGTTGCCATACCCTTATAGAACTAGATGAGTGGGATATAAGATTTGTAATATGTAGCAGATCAGGCAAATACTGCATGTTAATATCCCTATATCTATTTATTGCCCATATTTTACCTACCTGCAAACCAGGTCATTGCTCTATGCTAACTGATACTGAAAAATGGCATTCTTCCTAATTTGAGCAGGTGATCAGCTTTTATTACGTGTTCAGTATTATCAGTTTGTTTTACCTTATTACACACGATAGGTCTACAAATACTGTTAAGAGTGATGAAAAAATACTGCATTCTCTGAGCAGCATTATTCACTTTCTCTGCATAAATAAGATGACACATTCCTCAGTCAAACTGAAGAGGAAGCTAGTTTGTCATTTGTGTGTGTTTTGGTTCCCCTGGGTGATTTCTTGAAACAAACAAACAAAATACCTGGAAATTTCGGAGTGAGTTTAAATAAGTCTGAGCATCAAGGATGAAAGGAAGTATGAGTATCTTTGGTTTATGCCTTATATATGTAAATGACTCTTCCCTAAGCCTGTTTTTGCTTTTTTAATAACATTTTTATTGTATGAGTTTAAACTAGTTGCTAGGCATACTTTCTGTCAATCTGGCTACTGTTGGAGGTAGCAGTGATTAACAGAAGATTCTGTTGCCAATTGTGACTGTGTCACAATTGCAGTATACTGTTTCTGAATATTTTAATAGTTCAAAATTGGAGTAAGGAAGCCAAAGGAAATTGAAATATTTGTAATGAGAATCTGACTGTGGGATGGTAACATTTTTTTTTCCAGTTGTTTCTGAGAGACTGTGAAAAAATTAAATTGTACCTGACTTTTAAAAATAATAAATTAGAATTTCCTTTTTATGTTCTGTTTTAGGGAAAATTATAGGGTCAATTTTTTCTATGCAGTAGTTTGATTCACAGTGGTTCTAAGTAATACGCAGGTTACCATAATTCTGTCATTTGTTTTCTATAAATACAACCTTGGATTAAAGTCCTGATATTGTAGGTTAGTTTCTTAGAAAGTTTGTTGTTACATTAGAATGTATTTTTTAAAACAGTTAATAGTTAATTGCTGTAAATAGGCAAAGGGTATTACAGAATTCTAGAATCACAGAATGGTTTGGATTGCAAGGGATCTTAAAGACCATCCAGTTCCACTACCATGGGCCCAGACACCTCCCACCAGACCAGGTTGCCCCAAGCCCCATCCAGCCTGGCCTTGAACACCTCCAGGGATGGGGCATCCACAGCTTCTCTGGGCAGCCTGTGCCAGGGCCTCAGCACCCTTGACAAGTGAAAAATTTCCTATTAACATCTAATCTAAGTTTTAAATCTCCCCTCTTTTAGTTTAAAACCATTCTCTTGTCCTGTCACTACACTCCTTGACAGATTCCCTCCTCAACTTCCCTGTAGGCCCCTTTTAGGTAGTGGAAGGCTGCTGTAAGGTCTCCTCAGAGTCTTCTCTTCTCCAGGCTGAAAAACTCCTTCAGCCCATCTTTGTAGGAGAGGTGCTCCAGCCCCCTTGTATTGACAGAAACTATTCTTGACATCGTTGAGAATGTACATAAATATACATTCATTTTATTTGCCCCCCCCCTTTTTTTTTTCCCCAAGTCTTGACTTCATAACTGATTTCAAAGTTCTGTGGTGACCGTTAGTTCATTCATCTGTGGAGGACTTACTATTTATATTAAAATTATACAAACTCAGTGTTTTTTTTTTTTTTTTTTTTTTTTTTTGAAAAGCATGTTTATATATGTGTATACATAATATCTGAACCTGTAACTGTTAACTTCTATATTGTACATCGGCTGGTTAATGATATTACTGTAAATATTGTGCACTTTACTATGCTTTTAACATAAGGAGAGAAGATTAAATGCTGTGGCTTTACTTCCTGTTTGAATTTGTTAAAGATGCAAAACAACTCTGTACCAGTGTATTAAACCTGATCTTGCAGTAAGGAAAATGCTACCATGTGTCTGTATTGGAAGTGTGCTGCATACATAACTATTGTAATTCAGTAGCAAGTCTGTTTAGAAGCTACTACCAGGCAATTGTTACGATTAAATAACTAAATCTCCCAGCTGTCAGGGTAAGAAACAATCCACACATTTTTAATTGTGAAAGCATTTCTTCCAATCCCAGCTCAGAATGATGTACTTGCTTGCAATAGCTTGGAGAGGTTAATTCAAACAATTGAAATAGTTAAAAAAAAGTATTGTTTTCTGGGAAGTGCTTGAAAATTACTTAGAAAAAAACAGGCAGATGTAGAAATGAACACTGCATGATGTGAGACAATTGGGATAAACTGGTGAAAAACAGCTATACACGGACAGTGTTTGATTGTTTAAACATTGTTTTTCAGTCAGAGTTATCTGTTGTTCCTTAAAGATTAAAAGCTTTTTTGTTTTAAAAAAAGCTGAGAAATGGCTGTTTTAATTACCAGTCACAGATTCTGAATCAAAGACAGGCCTACCAATTACAGTGGGTAGTTTGAGACCAGTTACAGATTTAAGCATTGTAATCCTCTTGTGGGCTAGCTAATAAGCTGAGAGAATTGTCAACTTACAATATACATCATAGAGTCTTGTTAGGGGAAGCAGAAAAGTTTGAGACAGATTCCTTTGACTGTAAGTGCTACAAATCTACTTTCCTATTTCTCATTTTATTCAAGTATAAAACAAGTGACATTTTTTGTAGTTTCCAAGAAACCTAGAAATACTATTTGAAAAAAGAAAAATTTACCTGAAAGGGTGGGAAACCTTGAGCACAATAATACCCATTCTGTGAATTAAATGTGGGCCAAAGCAGGTGTGGAATGATGGTAGTGGATCTGCCTAATTGGTAAATCTTTGGTATTATTTAATATCATGGCTATTTTAAAATAGACATTATATTGTGTTTGATGAAGAAATTAATCACCACTGTATTAAAATCCTGAAACCATAGCCTTTTACTTGAGAGACAGATAAAGTCTTTTTACTAAAATATTATCTCTTAACTGCGCATTGCTGTTTCAAAACTTTAGGTGTGTGTATCTTATATGGAAAAAAAGAAATATATCTTTTTAATCTAAGCAGCATTGTTGCAGTAATTCGAGAGTCCAATAGCACAGCTTCTGGTGCATTTATGTTACAATCAAATACATCAATTTCATTTGCTTATTTAATTGCTTGAAAAAAAAATTGGACCTATGCAGAATAGGTAACAAATACTGCTACTTTTTTTTTTTTTTTTTTTTTTAAATAAAGTAGAAGACCACAGTAAAACTTAAGGTAAAAAAAAAAAATAATTCAGATTGCTGATGTTCAAGAAAAGTTAAAATTCAGAAAGGTGTAGAAAAGGGTCAATGCTCATTTGATAGCATATTAAAAAGAATAGGTTTGTTTATTGAAGCAGAACTGGGTAGCTTGCACAGACACAGAAGTGGGATTTAAGAACAATCTGCTATTCTATGTACAACTGCATTTTATCTTCCTGATTTTTTCACTCTGGTTGTAATTCTTAAATCTGTTGGATGGGTACAGGATATCAAACTGTGCTCCAGTAGTTGATAACTAAGTCATTTGGTTCTGTTGCATACCTATTGGATTTAGAAATATTGTCCTTGTAAACATGAAAGTGTTTTTTCCCATACAAATATGCAATACATAAGCAATCCATAAATATATTTACGCCAATATCTCAAAGAAATTTTTATGTGTGGTGGAAGTGAAGTTCCAGATTGGGCTCCTGTAAGAACAGCTTGGAAAAACATAACAAAATGCCTTTTCTGTTTTTAGTATAAGAGATGCCAGCCTGGTGGGCCAAGTGGAGAAAAATACATGTGGTATAGGTAAAATTCGATTGATATTAACTGGAACTGCAAAAGCACCTGATAGGAGTGAATTAGGCTTTTATTTTTTTTTTTATTTTTTTTTTTTTTTTTTTTTTTTTTTTCCAGAGATGAATGCAGGAAAGAGGGAAAAACAAACAAACAAACCTTGTTGCTTCTTGTACAATAGAGTTGCAAGGGACACTTAAAGATCATATAGTTCAACCAACTTGCCTTGATCCAACACCCTTTTTTACTTCTTGTGCAATAGAAATTATGGAGTCATTGTATAATAGGATGGTTTGGGTTGGAAAGGACCCTTAAAGGTCTTCTAGTCTAACACCTCCTGCCTAGCATTTTGTTGGCAGACATCTAGACATCTGCAACTAGATAAGGTTTCTCAAAACTTTATCCATCCTGACCTTGAACCCATCCAATGATGGGGCACCCACACTTGGGTGGTAAAAACTTGGTGAGGGTGCACTCAATCTCACCGTCTTTGTCGTTGATGAAGATATTTGTGGCTAAAGGTTCAGGACTGGACCATTAAAGGGCACGTTGTGGCTGGGGTCTACTACAGGCCACCTGATCAAGGGGAGCCTGTTGGTGAGGTCGTCTTGCTTCAGCTACCAGAAGTGTCACACTCACACACTCTCATCCTGATGGGGGACTTCGACCACCCAGATGTCTGCTGGGAAAGCTACACAGCAGGCTGTAAGCAGTCCAGGAGACACCTAGGGTCCGTTGAGGATAACTTCCTGGTCCAGGTATTAAACAAATCAACCAAACGAGAAGTGTTGACCTCGTGCGCACCAATGCAGATCAATTCATCAAAGAGGTTAAGACTGGAGGCAGTCTGGGCTGCAGTAACCATGCCCTGGTTGAGTTTGTGATCTCGAGGAATACGGCCTGGCTAAGAGCAAAGTCAGGACCCTGAACTCCCAAAGAGCGAAATTCCAGCAATTTAAAGACACAGTGGATGAAATTCCCTGTAACAGTGTCCTTAGGGACAAATGAGATGAAAAGAGCTGGCCACTCTTTAAGAATGTTTTTATCAGAGCACAAGAACCCTTCATGCCCATTTGTAAGAAAATGAGGGACAGCGGAGAACTGGGATGGCTGAGCAAGAACCTGCTGGTCAGTCTGAAGATGAGCAGGATCCTGCTGGTCAGTCTGAGGTGCAAGAAGGAAACATACTGGCAGTGGAAGCAGGGACACATGGCCTGGGAAGAGTCTGGGTATGCAGAGATGGGATCAGGAAAGCACGATTAGAGCTGAACTTGGCAAGGGATGCAGGAAATAACATGAAGGGATTCGGTATGTGCATGGGCCAGAAAAGAAAGGTCATGGAGAGTGTAACCCCTCTTACAAATAAGAAGGGAGAACTGGTACCAGCAGGCAGGAGGAAGGCTGAGGTATTCATCAAGTTCTTTGCCTCAGTCTTCACTTCCAGTTAGGCTTCTCACGTCTCGTTTTCCTGCATGTCTACGCAATGTCAGGGCACATGCAATAATAAAGAATATGGAAGTGTGCACGGTGCCTTTTCAGAGCATGCAGGGTGGAAGAGATAGTATTTCATAAGTATGTTTCCCAAAAATTGGTTTTAAGAAGGTGTGCATCAGGAAGAAATTCCTTGCTGCTCTTTTTCATGTAATGCAAAAATTTCACATGGGCTTCTGATCAATTTGGATTAAAAACCCAATGCTTTTAATTTATGTTTCAGTCTTTATTTAGAACTTTTTTTACCTAAGTTGTTTTCCATTTGGGTCTCTTGAATGTAGTTTTACTTCCCTCTTAATCTACCTATATTCACAAAGCACCTTATTCCATGGTGCATCCACTGAAAGTGAACAGAAGCTGAAGAAACTATTTGTTTTCTCAGAAGATAATTTTAAAGACAACTTATCAAAGACTGTAATTCACCATTCATTTATCTTCTCTGTCATGATTTCTTGATAGTGCAAGCCTTGAGATTAAATTGCTAGTTCTTTTCGACTAGGATTGGTTACAGTTGTAAAGAGCATCACGCAACCTTACTCCTTCTGTGTCATATCCTCCCCTGAGGCAGGTTTAATGTTCACTGCATGTCTATTAAGCATTAATTCTATAACTGTATTTTAGTGGGAGAGAGCAATATGGTATGTTCCGATACAAGAATCCTAATTCCAAGACAAACATATGGCATAGAATTATCTACTTAAAGATGGAACAATCTGATAATTTGGTAGAGTGACATCTGCACAATAAAACAAGATGCTGATCACACTGGAAAAGTAAACGCAAAAGTTTTATACTAACTATTCTGACATCATCAGAAAGCCATTATCATTTCTCCATGGAATGTTAAAATTTAATGATCTAATTTGGTCTTATCACATGCAATATAAATAAAAAATAACCCTATTAAGTATTCAGAGACCCATGCTGAACAGAAAACTTTTTAAGTGCTGTTTTCTAGAATTCCAACTTAAACCACTTATGTATGTTTAACAGGGAATAAGGAAAAATGTTAGGTGAAAAATAAAAATTCCATGGTCATTTCCATCCTTTACTGAAGATATTTACATATTCTGTTTTATTCCCTTCATAGCTTAATTTCTTCTGCTTGTCCTGCTACTAAATCATCAAGATATGTGATTTGACACCAGTCTTTACTTTTGGGAATAATCATGTTAATGCAAGAACATAATTATAGCTTTTGCCTGAATCAAATGAGAATGATGCTACTTAGAGGGCAATATGAAGAGTATTCACATTTGAATACCAGACTTGAACTTAGAGGAGAAGCTCCTGTGAATCAGAATGGAATGAAAATGCCCAGAACTTTGGATGCTGCATTGAACTTGTACTCAATGGTATTTGTAGAGCTGTATTCTTAATCACAACAGATACAGAATGTAAATGTTAGATATTCAGTAAACAATGAAAAGATCTATTAAAACTGATGGAAATGGCTAACAAACTGTGATTGTTTAGGTTGGCTACTACAGTAAAGAAGTTGTCTTTGACAGGAATGGTTTAACTGTCTGCTGTGTAGAGAGGAAACTTACCTTAAAATACCTCCTATTCATTTGGCTTGATCTGATCATAACATTACAGTTTTGCAATACTGAGTCCATATCAAATGTATTTCATGTACAGTTAGAACAGTTAAGACTTTTTCATATTGATCTTTTGTTCTGTACTTTCAAACCTGTTCTTTTCCACTTCAATTTGCTGTGTCAAACAGCCAAAAAATAGCTTTTGCATATCTTAATGGACAGCTACTGCTGTTCATGTTTTTCTTTCTGAATATATTTATGAATGGAGAATATATTTATGTGGGTTTTCTTCTTTACAGTTAATAGATCATAATAGGAAGGCATTTTTTCAAGGCATAAATAAAGGAATTGCATATACTGATTTCCTTTTACACATCTATATTTATAGCCCTTTTTTGGTGACTGTAAGAATACAGATGTGTTCTTCTGAAACCAGAAATACAGTTGGCCCAAATGAGGTTGAATTATCTTAGATTGTTTTTTTACTACCTGCCAGCCTATGGAACTGATACCAGTTTTTTTATGACAGATTTCAGGCTAGCTACGAGTGTGGATGGAATGTCTCATAGAAATGTATGGGACTGTTGCAAGTTAATACAGAGTTGATGTAGAAATCATTTTCTCTCTTTGGACAGGTTCTGTCTGATTAATAGACTTTTCACAGATTAAAAAACCACCAGGATGTCATACAAGACCATTTGTTCGGTCTTATCAATTCTCTCTGCCAAATGCAGACATACTGTAACGGTTTTTCTGAGTGAAAAGCATGTACATAATATTGTTTTGCATGAAGTGTAAGCAAGATACTTCTCTGAAGTTAAAGCCTTTAAATTTCAATAGCAGCTTTATTTATTTTAGTTGAAATAATTGTATTTTGTAGAGTAGAATAAAATCAGTAAAATAATACATTTTTTGGCCTGTAAGTAAAATCCACAGTAATGTGAACTCCATGTATAAAGTCTTATGTCTATTTGATTAAACCAAGTATTAAGGAAGAGGCAGCATCAGAAACACAGTATTTCTGTTTTTATGCTCGCCTAAACCCCTTCGTTAAAAATATTCATATTTAATATCCCAGGTGAGCTGATTGTGAAGAAGTAAAGCTGATTACCTGATTATCTTGAAATCGTCAAGCAGCTACTTGTAATGAACTCTTCATCTTAAGTTTGGGGCCAAGGGAACTAGACATATTTTTGGTTTAGCTATAGAAGCTTCATTAGTTTATATTAGACGGTGTGACTACAGAAGTTCTTTATCTCCCTGAAGCATTGTGGGGAAAATATTTCCTATTCATTTGGCAGAAAAATTCAATAACAAGCACATCATATTGTCATTCTCTCACAAGTAGAATCCCGATCTTTTGTCAAAATGTAGGGAGCAATTGGCTGATGGAAGTTCTGATTACTTTAGAAAGTAATTATGAAGGAAGGCATATAGACCTTAAATGATCCTTTTATCTTCTATAGCCATCCAAAATAAAGAATGATAAAAATAACATGTATTCTTTATTGCATTCTGTTTAATAATAATAACAATAAAAAGCAAAAGGAAAAATACTAAACTAACCATACAGTGCGATAAGGGCAAAATTGTCATAACACTGTGTGATGCCTTTTGAATCTACTTGCTACAAGTGATCAGTCTTTAGTAACATTTTTGAGAAATTCCTCCAAGTCATACCCCAAGGTAGAGGAGATGGTAAGGCTTCCATCTTCATTTTCATAGCTTTTTGCCCTGTCCATATTACAAAAATGTTTAGGGAAACTCGCCAGTAAGCACATATGTTCAGTTGTCTGCAAATTTAAAAATACTAAAGCATAGTAAAGGGGTGGTAGTTTAAGCACACTTGCCATGTCAGGAATCATCCTTGGCAGACTAATGCAGACAGTAGTATTTTGAACATGTGTCTTCACAAGCTGCTAGCACTGAGGAGTTGTGGTGGTGTGTGGTATAAATTAGTATAAACAGGTTAATCATGTAGACTTCTAGCCAAGACAGTAATGATACGTGCTTTGCAACCACACAAAACTTCGTTAGTACTAACTTCCTAACTTGAGAGAATAGCTGGAGGATCTTGTGCATGTGTATGAGTGTGGAAAAAGACCATGCATATATGTGACTTTCTGTTCTTTTATCTGTTCTGTATGGATAGGTGTACCGGTCTGGGTTTTGAGGTTCTTTAGTTCTGGACATTAGTCCAGTATTGCATATCAATAATGCTCTGCAATACCAAACTTCTTTGTATTTCGCAGGCACCAAAATGCACTCCTATGTAATGCAGCACAAAGTCAATCTCAGAATAAAATCTTTTTTTTTTTTTTTTTTTTTTTCCATATTTGTTTAATTTTATTGTCTGTGAAGTTTTTGATACTACCAGACATTTCCTGAATCAAGTAATTTGACCATCTTGCATAGTTCTGAATATGGTAGTAGAAAGTCAGCATTTTTATTCCAGTCGATACTGATGCTTGGAAATATTAACTATATTAAGCTTTTGTAAGATGGAGGGCTAATGGATTGAGAGCACTCCTGTAACAGAATGGCTTAATAAAATGTATTGAACCAAAGACATGGGAAACAATATGGGTACTTAGTAAAGGGCTTTCAATGTCTGATTTAATGACTCCTAGTGCCCCACACTGATATCTGTGTACCAGCTTCATATTCATTCTTACCTATTGTAACACTTGGTGGTATTTAGTTTTCTGTAAATCATTTTCTTTTATGAATTGTTGAACATGTAAACAGATTTAATAGATAAATTTTTTACCATTCTCTGAAAACCTTGACCACCATTGGAATGGGATTGTTGGATCTTTTTAAGGAACATTCTTGCCTTATATCCATAGTTGTCAGCATCTTAGCCATAATCAGTAGGGCAGTAAAACGACTTTGGGGATTAGTGAAGTAATGTTTATTTTCCCAACTGGTCAGTTGTCTGAAGCAAGAGGAAAGTTAGTCGTCATATTCTGTCAAGTCCTTCATTTGATTATCATTCTTTTAAAAACTGTAAGCCAGAAAACCTTACATTGTCCAGATCATTATGCCTTAATTTCTGTCTTTGCTTGAGTGGAAGGGAATTCTCTTGGCTTTCAGTGGTCTTTTTTTTTTTTTTTTTTTTTTCTACCAAGACATTAGGAGTTTAAATTGAATTCAGCCTCTGTTTACATTGAGCCTTTCTGTTTATCTATTTTATGTTTGTTTTGTTTTGGTAACTCATATTTTCCAGGAAAGAGTTCAGTTTTCCATGACTATTGGCAGATGGTTCTCCAGGATCTTTAATGACAATGATGTATTTGTTGATAAGCTAGTACTTGCTAGAAGGGGCTTTGTTTCACATCAGTAAGTTTTTTTTTTTCCTCTGTATGACAGCCTTAGTCAACAGAAACATTTTCAATTTCTTCCTAAAATGTCTAGGGATTCTTTAACCCTATTTTGAATATGTACTTCATGCAATGAGTTTTCCTTTGGTTCAGCTACTCTTTCCTCATTGTGGCAGGTAAAATATGTGATACTCTGGCTCCACTCTTTTGACTCTTACGTTTTTGTAAGTTGTAATTGAATACAATTCAAGTAATTTGAATAGTTGAGCGTTGCTCAACTTGCCAATTGAGTATCCTGGTAGGATTTGAGGGGTGTGGTTCATAGGCCTGCAAGATGTTTTGTATGAAGAACATGCCAGTGTCTAAACAGAAAAAAAAAAATTGATGGTCCTCCCTATACAGCATGGAGAAAGTCAGGGTTCTGCTGTTTCTGCCTTGTTGTCATTTTATGTCCACCTCCTCTCCTACCTTCCCAAACTCAGACAACCTGTGTCACAAAGTCTGTTTTCTCAATGTATTAACACAACTCAGCCATATTATTTCAAGTGAAAAAAATGTTCTGAAATGTTCTGTTTATGGAGGATGCCCTGGTTGTCCTTGAAAAGAAGACATTTAAACATATTTTTTTTAATACTATAATGTAATAAGGTAGTGGGAAAAGGAAAACATTGTATAAAATCCTTCTAAGATATTGGTGTAAGACAATTACTGAACAGGTTATATTTGGAAGCAGGTATGAATGTTCCTGTGCCTGAGGGGAAATTTCAAACAAATTTAAGATTCTAGATTGTTTTCTTACAGTACTACTTCACAATTTGCAAGGATAAGTGGGCTAGAAGTATGCCTGCTGGATGAATTCCCCAAAAGATAAGAAATTTTGTTTTTGCAAGATCAAAGCTGTTTTTGTTAGAAATGAAGGTTGTAGTACTTAAATGCAATATATACCTATATATACAATAAAAATCTAATCCGGAAGCCATTTATTTATTTATTTATTTATTTATTTATTTATTTATTTGTAATCAGATTGTAAGAGTTTCATGTTCTGGTAATATTACTTCAAGAATTTCAAGTGGGAAGAGAAATGTATTCATTAGAAGATACTAGGTAACCTTGTTTATGACATGCCATTGTTAAATAAGATTTTTATTATTGCTAGGTGATCGAGTTGTTAGAGCCCAATAAATAGAACAGAACCACTAAAAATACTATATTCACCAAAATTCTAATACTTGAAAACTTTGTTATCTGCCCTTATTTGAAAGCTGCGCAATGCAATGCCATCAAGTATGAACTTTTTTTTTTGTGCCAGATTAAACTGAAGCTGTAGCCACAAACTATATACAAATAATACCTTCTTACTTAGTAATTCTGTTCCTGTTTGATGTATAACAAATCCTTCCTGCAGAGTTGATCAACCAAAATATTCTTCTGTTATTCTTTAACTCATGGTAGTGCTGAAAGGAAGTTTTCATGACTTTAATTGAGCAACTAATACTGAGAGCAAATTAATGATGAGTAGTGGGCGAGGAAGATCTTTGCCTATATATCTAATCATTGATTAGGCTTAGACTTCTAGTAGGGATTTTTGTGGAAAAATGCTCATATGGCATGTAGAGATGCTAAAACCTACACAAATATAACCAAGAAGTTACTTAGGACACCATTTAATGCACAATTAATTCAGCCATTAACTCTTCTGACTTTAAAAGATTTGAAGGTAGATGGCTGTTTCCAATGATGCTTAAAGGACAATTCTTTAAGGCTACACTGCATGTATAGAAGTTTGTTCTAACTGGATGCTTTTTGTTTGCATTGTTTCTGACAGGATTTCTTTTTATTTTTGCTTTTTTTTCTTTTAATCACAATAATCACAATGCTATATTGTTTAATTGGTATGGATTTAAACAATGATAGAATGTGGGATATTTACTGTTTCTTTCCTTACCATCTTTTATTAAGAGGTAAGCTACATAAATAGATAACAGATCGCTGGAAATTATTTGAATTTTGTTTTCCTATCTGTTCCAATACATGGTAGGATCTTATCATTATCTTTTTTCATTAATGTTTTTCTGTCCTCTTTTCTTTCTGCTCTCTCTGATAGAATTGGGATTGTTAAGGAGAGCATTGAAATAAATGTGTTTTTAAGACACATGGGAAAATCATTCTCTTTTCCTCTGTTCAGTTTAGAAATAAAGTGCAGCATTTGGAGCTGGGAACTGAAAATAAAATATATTCAAGTCTTAGTTCTAACTGTGGCTTGCCATGTGACCTTGACAAACGAGCCTGTCTGTTTCCTGGTTTCTTTTCTATTGTCAGGAAGAAACATTAATATTTGCAAAGCATTCTGGAATTGCTGGATGGTGCATGGACCTGCAGATTTCTTTATTATCTTTTGGAAGGCATATAGGTTTGCTAAATACTGTTCTGCTGTGCAGGAGTACAAATTATTTTTTTTTCCTTTTTTTTTTTTTTTTGAGATATAAACTCAATTTAAGAATCATATTGGCAAAAAATGATTCAGTAGATTGACAGTCTAGAATAAATCTGCGTAAGGTTGTTAATTCTGTGTTAATTCTTGTAGTTCTTATTTTCTCTGATAAGAGAGAGGAGTGAGGTTATTGATATATAAACAAATCAGTGTTTTACTCAGCCTGCTATTTGACTCAGCATTTACGGATGCTGCAGAATGTATGTCTAACAGATCTGGGGGAATCTGATCTTGAAAAACAGAGCCAAGCTATCACAGCTATTTATTACTTCCCTTAGAGAAACTTAATGAATATAATGTGCTTTACCTGCTTCATGTCAGACTTGACCACAGCTATTCTTTCTAATAGGAATTTCATTGCTGTCTTTTTCTTCCTCCTGGCAGAAATCACTATGCACTGTGATTTAACAGTAATTAATTTCCTGTTGTAAACATCTCTTAATTCAGTATTCTAGACGCTAAGAGATGAAATCTGAGAAAATATATCTTTATCATGACGCGTTAGAACATCTTTAAAATTTTTATAAAAAAAGTTGCTTTCTAAACTTAAAAAATATATATATTTATTAATATAAGTGAGAGTCGTCTACCTTATTTTTTTTGTGTTGTGCTTCAGAAGCAACATGTCTAAATGTCTAAAAGTGTTAAGGCTTTAGATGAGTCTTAGTATTTAATTTTCAGTGTGATCTACCTGTGAACATGATCAGGTGTAGATGCAACTATAATTATTCATAGTGGGAGCTAGTTCTGGAGCTCTGTAAAATTTGAATTGCTGTTAAAAATACTCGTCTGTTTATATTACTGTGTATCTTCAAATATTGTCAAATCTTAAAATGATTAAAAAAATGGAAATACCAGACAAAAATTGACTTACTGGAACAACTACTGACAATAATACTCATATACGGATACATCAATTGTGTTAGGAAATGGTCTTAAACCATCCAGTGGAGGTAGCAGTTTATTTTAGCCAATAAACAGCCCTCTGGGATAGCAGGAAAAGTTCTTATTCCCTAGCTTGTATACTGATGTCAGGTGCACACGTCAGTCTTCCCAGAACACTCTTAAATATGCAATACGTGGAGTACTAATCTGAGCTTTTCCCGAGGTGGAATTGATAAAGTATCAATTTTCTTTAGAGTTTATTGGGAATAGAGCACTTTATTACTAGATTTACCATTTTACTGACTTCTTACATACAACGTGTTATGACTCTTGCTTTGCTGTAACTACAGAGCTAAGGATATAGAATCACAGAATCAGAGGAGAGGGACACCTCCCACCAGACCATGTTGCTCAAAGTGAAGAATTTCTTCTTAATATCTAATCTAAATCTACCCTTTTTTAGTTTAAAGCCATTATTCCTTGTCCTATCACTACACTCCCTGACGAAGTCCTTCTCCTGCTTTCTTGTAGTATATCTATATATAGTATATATATCTAAGTGTCAAGAATTTCTGTGCTTGGGTCGTTTGTGTATTCATTTTTTATATGTGATAGTGGTAAATTTTCTGAACATAAATCCATGATAATGGATTACCCAGTGAAACTGCGGACATCCCATCCCTGGAAGTGTTCAAGGCCAGGTTGGATGGGGCGCTGCCCAACCTGATCTAGTGGGTGGCATCTCTGCCCCTGGCAGGGGGATTGGAACTAGGTGGTCTTTAAGGTCCCTTCCAACCCAAACCATTCTGTGATTCTATGATCGTGTCTTTGGAATTTATATAATGAAGATCAGAAATAACATTGTAGTGCACCCGCTTTAGCTACACCACAAATACAGTTTATGGTTTATAATGCATTTTATAGTATATAAATATTATTGCGCAGACTGTGTTCATACCTGAAGAGATATTTTGAATAATTCTGGTCTTCCACAGATATAAATTAATTTCTTTACAGTAGTTTTTATCTTCAAAGGGTCAGAATTCTTCCTGTTTAAAATACAGACATTGTGGGGTAGTTTAAAGTTAGTGGTTAGTTGCCTTTATCTTCTGGATCTGAGGAAATGTAGTCCAAATGTAAAAGGACAGGATGACACACAGCAGAGGGACGCTTCAGGCAAAGGGTTTCTGTAGGCATTAGGAATAGACAGAGAAGTGAATCTTGCAAAGAGAGGAGAAAAATTTTGGAAATACAGAATAAAAAGCTAATGATTATATCTTCCTAGAGTAGAGTTGGGAAATATAGTAGTAAAGGATTTACAGTAATGGGAAACAAAACGGTAGTGTAGTTGTGAAAACCTGATTACATTTCCCCTATGTTTAAAAGAAAAGAAAACACAACAGCAGAGAATCTTAAACAGGCATCATTCCACTGTTTTAATTGTACTTGACAGGGTTGAGCCTTGTTGGCAATTGTGCTCAGTTTTCACTGCACCCAACGTGACCGTACTGCAACAATCCTGCTTTTCTCCCCAGAAAATTACTGGGTAGATGGGCGTAAAAACTCAAAAAGTGAGAATGCTACTAGAATGCTGCCCTGCATATTAATCTGTTGTTCTGGATGACAATTTGAAAGTAGTTTCTGATAGCCTGTAAGATTACTGTAGCTATAATTATATAAGGCTCCTTCCCTCCTCTTTCTGTGCATAGAAATACCTTTGTCCTCACCTTATACCTATCTTCAGCAAGTTCCTTGGATCATGGCTGGTGTTTAGCTTCCGTTTTGAATTCAATTGGTCACCTCATCTGCGTGCCTAGCTCATACTTTATTTAGTAATTTCTGGTCATGAAAGCTAAGAAAGAGTATAATTAGAAGGGCAGTAGTGGCAGATGAGATAAGCAAAAAGGTGGGCTGGGAGGTTGGGAGGGCTTCCT
This sequence comes from Oxyura jamaicensis, assembly GCF_011077185.1. Lineage (NCBI taxonomy): Eukaryota > Metazoa > Chordata > Aves > Anseriformes > Anatidae > Oxyura > Oxyura jamaicensis. Next base: position 30,441,326 of record NC_048926.1, read on the forward strand.
TCAGTGGTTCCCTGGCAGTCTTTCTGTTGTCGGGGCTTCAGTGGAATGCTGGTACTGTGGAGGAAAACTGATGTATTTTTACAATGGCTTCTGACACCAGTGGAATCAATTCTACATTTTTATATTTTTAATATGAGGGTATTTATTTTGTGTGTGTGTGTGTAGGAATGTGTAGGTGGCATTATGTGTAAGTGGAAAATAAATTGGAAATAGGAATCAAGAAAAAAACACAGTTTGTAATGCACTATTTAAATATTGAACTATTTTAAAAATATTGCAGGCTATTTGCTTATGTATAAACGAATACAAATAATGATTTTATTAGAAATATTTTGTTCTCTTGTTTGCCTAAATCGTCATGGAATGTGTAAAAATAAACTTAAAGAGAGTGGTGATTTGAATTTGTATTTTTGTTGGGTATGACTGGATGTGACAGAGAACTGAGCATGTTCCCAGTTACTTACCCAAGGATGGGTTGCTTTATTGCAGTTTGCACAGATGGCTGACTGATACCAAAGGTTTTTGCAATGCTGCCTACAAGTTGCCGGAAGGTCGGTGTGAAAACGCATACCAACTGGTTCTGAAGCACAGAACAGTAATTGCTACTAGGATTTATTAAATCAAGTCCTCCAGACAAGCCATACTGGTCCATCACTTGTTCTGCATATACAGGTGGTCCACAGGAAGAAGCTCTAGTTGAAGCACCAATAAATGGAAGTTTATCAAAATATCTTTTACACAGTTTTTTTGAACATTATTCATTTAAGGTACTGCAAGACGAGTGGGTTACAGGAGGTGAAATAGTCTGTTAAAAGTGCTATTGAAGTTGAGATGGGAAGATGGATATAAATTAAACAAAATGTATTTAATAAATACATAGTTGCATATGTACCTTGAAGAAAGCTTTAATCATTATAAACACTTTGGAAAAGTATGTGAAAAAAATGTGATGCAAGAAATACCTCGATTAGACTATTTTCAGAGTATATTTTTGGATTGGGATTTATATAGGGTATAAAGGTTACTTTCCTCATTCTGCTTAAGTGTGAGTTTGTTACATGATTTGTAGACACCATTCTCCTTTTATGAAGACGAAAATTTTTCTTGACTTCTCTTGACTGTTATTTTCAGAGGTGCTGTCCCACAAGTATATAGAGTAAGATTTTACCTACATTGTTCAAATTGCAACAGTTTTTTTTTTTTTTTTTTTTATTCTCCTGAAATTATTACACAAAGTAAAGGAAACAATCTAGCCTAAGCATGAACTATCATTCTTTAAATCAATAGCTTGGGTGAATTTTAAATAAAGTAGATTACAGTTGTAATGAAAATCACACTTTAATTAAGAAAATGTTACACTGAATATGAAGTGTTACACAGTGCGATGTCCAACAACTTCCAGCTACTTAAGCTTAATGTGTTAAATATTATAACACTCCTCACCATCTTTTAATCAAATAATATAAATTGTCTATTTACTTTCTGCTGCAGTAAAATATAACCTCTACAGCATTAATATTTTTGATAGTTTAAAAATCCCATGTGATTCTGTTTGACAGAGTTTAATATTAATGGTAGGGTATTAGACCCTTAAGATGTGTACTTGATTCTTAATGACATAAAATGTTTTTAAGAGCTTTTTTTTTGAGGTAGTAGTGTAGACGTTAGTAAGTCAAAATACTGCTGGTCAAAACATGAATTCTGCTATTATCTTAGTAAGAGCAATGAGGGGAAAAATCCCCCTGTTTTGAAAGGTGCTTGATTCTGTGTCAAACATGCATAAAAATCTAGAAGCTTGGTGTATTCATTTCAAATTGTCTGAATTAGAGCCCCAAATAGGAATAACTTAATTTTTAAATACAAAAGTTACTCTTTTGCATTCACAAATAACATTTATTTGGAAAAAAAATATATTTTGGCTGAGCACGTCTCTCCAAGGTAGTTTTCACTCATTACAAATATATATCATGTTTGGTTATACCATTTAGTTACAGTTGCCAATACATTTTTCTTCCAGTTCAGTGCTATAAAGGTCTGCAGTTACTAATAAAAGTTATTTGAATTGCTTACCTCCAAGCTGTATCTTTATGAGAGAATAAATAATAATAATAATATGAATGATTATGTTGGAGATGTTAATGGTAAGGCCAAAAGACTGAGAGAAGGTTCTAGTTCCTTTATTTCTCTGGTTGTTGTACTAATCTTTGATTGAATAATATGTATCAGGCTGATTATATTGAATATGGAATATAATTCCTTACATTGTATAGAATGGGATCCCAACCAGCGTAACTGCATGTTACATGCTTTTTTGTGTAATGAGCATACATTATTGGTGAACAATAGTTTATCTACATGAAGGGTTGTGATAGGTATACTGTATAGTACCTGCTGATCTCTCATGTCTATCAGTGCATTTCAGTCTTGACCAGGATGTTCTAAACTTACTCATTTTGTCATTCTCTTGTGAATCTGCCACCAAACAGCTGCTGAATGATGGAGATAACTCCTATAGCACTTACATTTGGTAGACAGTGGTATGGGACAAATTATGTTTGTGTGCTTACTGGGGTGGGTTATTTTTCTTTTTGTTATTTTATAGAATTAGTGACTTGTAATTTTTTTTTTTCTAATTTTTCTGATTATATGATTTTACTAGTCTAGCAACTTTGATTTTGCATTTACTCTTTAAAATATTCCATGCTTCTAAAATTGTCATCCATTAATGTACTATAGTGAGTGTTTTAGTGGCATGTCCCTGTGCCTTATGTCCCAAGAGACTTCTCCATCAGAACGACATTTAGTTTTGCTTTGGAGAGAGAAGCTTTCAGTCACCTTTTTGTCTCTGAAGCAGGAAGCCATGTAACTGTCAGCTGTAAGTCAGTCAAATGAGACATGAGAAAAGAACATTGCCCGCTCAAGAAGAACCAAAGAAACACTCCTCCAGATTATTATTATTATTATTATTATTATTATTTTCCTCCTGACAATTTAGGGAAAATTACCAGAAATTCTTGCTGAATTTTCTTCCTTTTATTTTTTCAAACTGCCAGAAGCCTTGATGTCTAACAGCAAAAACAGCAATACTTTTAATTTTTACTTAAAACAAAACAAAACAAAACACATTTCTAATCTGTGTGTAGAAATTTGTCTTGAAATTGAAAGGATTTTATGCATAAATAAAGAGAAAATGGAGTATCTCTTGTCCTATGTTACAAATTCTATTTTTAAAAGTGGAATATATTATAGTGGACTGTATCTACAGCTTTCCACTGTCAGAGATCTCAGTTCCTTTCCTTTTACTGCTCATTGTGATTGATCAGGGTACTTTATGAATGAGACACTGTTTCAAATAATGTCAAGTCTTTTTGCAGAATGTGTGTGTATGTACATGTATACAAGATATTTGAAAAAAGAAAATTCTAGGCAGATACTCTTGGTTAAAAACTATCATAAAATGCAGCTGCTTAAAGCTACAATTTCATTTTTTTTCCTTCTTTCTACTCAATCTTCCATTAGAGGGCAGTATTATGAAAATGCAGCATATTGGTGTTGGCATTCAGATGAATTACTACAGCCTTCTTGTTAGGTGAATGTGGGACTTAATTCACAGTAAAATTGTAAACATATGAATTAAATAAAATGTAATTTTAAACTGATAACATTACTATTCTTTGAGTGGTTTTTATATGTTATAAATTGAACCATTTATTTCTTTAGAAAAAATATTTTGTAAAAATTATCTGAAAAATTTAGTTTAGGGCTTTCCAATCCATTATGTCAGATTCTGCTAAAACCAGAGTTACTATCCCTACTATCGCAGGGATAGTAACTCTTGCCTTTCCAGCAAAAATCAGGCTGCTGTGTAGTTCTAATTGCTGTATGTAGTCAAAGCAGTTGAGAAAGTTTTCTTCTGGCACCTTTTGAAGTAGGGTTTTTGATGCTAGCTTTGTGATTGGCTCTGGTCTGCGGCTTGTACAGGTAGGTCTTCACAACAGTTGTGAGAGTGCCTACGGACGTAACTGCAGTAGGGACAGACTGCATTGGGACAGTGCTCAGATCTGCTCTGATTACAATAGTCAGGTAGGATCTGATCGGAAATGTGTGGAATGAAGCTGTGATGATAGCATCAAATATGGATATGGAATACCTCATCTTGTTTTGTGCCCCTGGAGACCCTAGACATCGTTATTCAGCAACTCACTCCATTTTGAGTTCAAAATGTGGAGGAAACCATCCAGTGGAAAATGTCATACATAATAAACATTAATGCATATATAATGAACATCATGTAAATTCAGAAACATGCCATGGAACTGTGCATTTAATAAATAGTAATAATAATAAGAGTATTCCAAAGTCAGAAGGAAGAACGGAATTGCCTTCTGAAGAAAGAAAACAATTTCCCTTTGGCATAACAGTTTCAAATAATGAAATAAGTTTACTTGTATGCTTAAGATTAGAAAGTTGGTCAATAAAACAGTTCTACCTGGAGACCTCATCTAATGTTAAATATCATCTGTCTCCTACCTCATCTGATGTTAAATACAAAATAATTCCTTGTGGTGACTGAAATTTGTTACTTTTAACAACTGTGTTTTAGCATTTTTAAAGACTGTGTTTTCAGCAACTTTCTATTAAGTCATTGCTATATTATTTCAGTGCTGTTCTAGCTTTTGCCTTCATATTTTTTTATTTAACCTTTCTTGAAGATACTGAAAATGAAGCAAGCATTTTAATACTTCTCAGATTCCTTGTGTTCATTTTACTGCTTATGCTTTCAGAGCAGAAGTGTAGAGTAGAAATGGTAGGAGGAAAGAGCAGGCAAAGGAATTTGCATCTAGAATACAAAAAGCAAGTTAATAGAATGCTCGCATTCAGTCACAAGTGTGTTTCAATTTTTCTGTGAGTAAACACCCTCCTTGTTTTATCACCCCTTTTAAACTAACTGTGGCAGACCTATGCATTTATCATTTTATGTATACACCTGTTTACTTGAAATAAAACATCTCAATTTTGCCCCTTAATTTATCTGAATTTAGCTGAATTTAGTAATTTAGCTGAAGCACTAAGTTCTTTAATTTTTTTTTTCCACTTAAGAATCTCTTTTTTTAGCCAGTCAATTTGCTTTTAATCTGAATAGTTTAGGTACCACAGGCATATTTGTTTTATTTATTGCAGTCTCCTAATAAGTAGGTATTTTGGAGTGTTAGGTATAGTAACTTTAGTTTTAAAATCATCTGTTAGCATTTACAGTATTTCCATGAAGAAGCCTGTGGATTTTCACAATCATTGTTCAGTGTTAATTTAATTAAAATATGCCACTCATATGCAAAATTTGTAAAAGGAAGCAGTATAAAAATAGTTTGGTCAGGCACCAAAACAAAGTTGATAAAGGAAGTCCTGAATGAGATTTTAGGGTGGACATTGCACAGAAAGGCAGATTACAGGTTCATAACACTCTTCTAGACTGTAAAACATAATGTTCAGAAGTGTCTACTCCCCTTTCTTGCTTGTCCTTTTCTCTTTGTTAGGAAAACCTGAATAAAACCAAAACTTGGTATGGCACTTGTGTGCATTTCCTAATTGTCAAATTTTTCTTTAGAAGAGATATAAAAGCTAGAACTCTATAAATGCCTGCAAAGGCCTTTGGGACAGGTGGATACTACATGCATAATTTTTAAGAAGAAAATTATGATGCTACTGAAGTTGTATACAGTCTTTGGGTTCAACATACTACACTTAAAATTATCAAGAACAGTTAATAGATCTAAAAATAAATGCTATCATTGATTTTTGGTTTTGATGAAAGTAGAGTTGGTTTTCACTTGTGGGATTTTTATTATGCATTTTCTTTAGTGCAAACTGTTACACATTACATAACTTGTCACTTAAAAATTCCTGTATTCTCTTGTAGTGCACCTGCAGGAAAGATATGGTAACAATATCCATGGACATTTTTGTGAGAAAGTTTCAACCAGACAGATACCAGCTGTGGAAACAAGGCAAAGATTTATATACCATAGATCATACAAAACCTACTCCTGAATCAACACCTGAAGTAAAGATTTGGCAGCAAAGAAGAAGGAAAAAGAACCTTCCCAAGTGGTATTTGTTTCTTTATCCTTCATTTAGTTGTTTTCAATATGAAATCAATTTCTTTTTTGTTTCCTCTGTGCTGCTTTTTCCGAAATTCTATTTTAATTCATTTACTTAAAGTGCTTTTTTTTTCTTTGTTAAGATGGATGTGGGGACAAGTAAGTCTTTCACAGTGACTAAGTGAAAAGTTAATTCTTGGCTTACAAGTTACATGCATAGCTGAAGTTAAAAAGATCATCAAACACATTCCAGTGTGGTGTTTAGAATCTTTCTTTAATAAAGATCATTAATGAACAATTTTCAATGGATGGTTGCCATTGTTTCTAGTGACTTCTACAAACAAAAGACAGAGGAGAAGTCTCCTCACAGTTGGGATGGAGGTTAAATTGGAAAGACATGTCATGAAGCTGTGGCAGAATCCCAACAGCTGTGTTTAGTTTCTAGCATCAGTCTGAGTCCTCACTGCTATCTAGCTCCATGGAGATAGCACTGCTTCTTTGGCAGACTCACAGTGTAGCAGCCCAAACCCTTCTGCATCTACCACAGGCCAATGAGAGATCAGAATTTGGCAAAAGGAGAGTCTAAATCCCAGTTGTTTATGCTGACACCACTAACGAAAATAGGATAAAAAAGTTTCAGTTTGTTACTTGAAGCTGTCAAATCCTTGATCTATTAAAGCAGTTTCATAGCAGGATCTGTTTTATTTATGTGTGCATGATTTATTTTTTTTACATTGCAAAATTTTGTTTGTATACTACCACTTTCTTATTTTGATTCTACTTAACATAGTCTTTATGGATTTTCTCTTTCATTATCTTTCAAAGATACATATGTATCAAAGATACATAGCTTCCAGCCTAGAGTGTACTGTTTTATTGGTATCTGGTTTTATCTGGTTTATTGGGAGAGAATCACGCTGGGTTAAAAATACTGTTTTTTAAGACTTTTTTCCTCCTTCAGATTACTTTACAACATAGCTACCTTTCTGATTTGCTCTTAAACTGGGAATTCTTCATTTTCTTTGTGAATGAATGTCTTTCTTGAAGAAGACAGTAGCAAAGTCAACCTCTAAAGACAAGAATCAATTCGAATTGTAGAGGAAAAATATAGTTGAAGAATATAACATTGGGTTTGGTCTGGGGTTTCTCATAATAATAGTTTGTGGGATAGAATAAGTTCTTGAAGACATCTGGTAAAGAAGGTGGAACAGACAGTTTCTTAATGCATGCATAGTATTACCTGAAACAGAGCGGAGAGAGAAATTTTAATGATAAGGTAATTTGACTCAGAGTAAATTTCACTATAAGTGAAATAACTGCAAGTTTACACTCCAATGCAGTTTTAACTAAAAGACTTAAAAAATGTATTGAGAGTTTTAGCATGGGAACACATGGTATGATTTCATGCACTGAGCTGAGCTAATAAACACAATTCCCATGCTTTTTAATTCTTCATTTGGCTTTTATTCAGCCACGATAAAAATGCATATGGTGAAGGGAGGATGAAATGTTTACTCAGCTTAATTTCTGCTGTTGACTGGCACTGGGGTTGGAACTGGGTGATCTGTGCGGTCCGTTCCAACCCAAGCCATTCTGTGATTCTATGATTCTCTGATGGAAATTGTGATCGTTTTGATTATGAGAATAATGCAAGTTCCAAAAGAGGGAAAACAGAAGAAATACCATGTATGGGAATTTTCATGAATATAGTGACATGCAGAGCATAAGTTTGATGTTTATGGCTGAAATACTTCGCTACAGTAGAACTGCATGTAAACAGTAATTAGGCTGGCTGTAGTGAATGGATGGCCATGTGTCATACTTGAGCAATTTTTTTGGAATTACTATTTTGTAGAAATACTATTTCTAATATTCCTTTGTAGAGATTGCATTGAAAGGTGTACATTAGAAGACACATGATAGAAGGGAAGGGGTAACAAAATATATTTTCTGGAGGTGTTTAGAGTCTAAGTTCCTGCCATAGTTGAGAATTAATCACTACTGTGTCATCAGTTTCGGAACCTGATGTGTGATTTGTGGTTCACAAACTTGTGAGGGAGGGGAGGTCTAGGTTGGATATTAGGAGAAATTTCTTTACTGAAAGAATTGTGTGGCATTGGAATAGACTGCCCAGGGAAGTGGCTGAGTCACTATCCCTGGAGGACTTAACAAATGTGTAGATGTAGAACTTAGTAGCATGGTTTAGTGGTGGACTTGTCAGTACTATGTTAAAGGTTGGACTAGATGATCTTAGAGGTCTTTTCCAACCTGAACATATCTATGATTCTATGAAGCAGGTAAACATCATATTCTATATTATGTTGTTGAATTTGAAAGAGGTCTCAAATCTCCTGTTACCCTTAGCCTGAGCGCATAAATAACAAAGCAGTTTCTCAAAGTGGCTGACATCTCTCTTGCTTCAACCTCTTTCTTGTGATTCTGAGGGTGCAAAAACTCTAGACTATATCAACTTTGATTTTTAAAACTGTATTGTTTGAAGTGGTAGCCATTCAAAATATTTGGTGACTAGAATTTTTGATCTATTCAGGTGCTTGTTTATGTTATTATGTGTATAAAAATTTATGTGGTATGTAAACAGACCACATTTTATAAGAGTATTCAGACTACTATTGTACTGGCACTGGTCTTTGGAAATATGACCTTGTTTTAGTGCATTTGATAATGTTTTGTCTTCATTACTTTCATAAGGGTTAATCTCTTTCATGTTCAAGAAAAATGGTTTATTAAAAAGCTAGTTTGGATGCTGATTAAGTAATAGTTAAGGTTATTTTACTTTTACAGCTTAAGTTTAAGTTTTGTCATAGAATACTGATAAAAGGTTAGGTCAAATTGAATCATTAACCTATCACATAATAAATTATAAACACCATCTCAATACAAAAAGATGAAGAATTCTCTCTTTTTTTTTTTTTTCTTCTGACTTTAAGCAGGTGAAAGGGACATATATATATTGGTAGACATTTTATCTTATCCAAGACAGACATTCTACTCTGACAGCAATATCTCTTATAACAGCTTCCAGCACACCAGATCTCGATCTAAAAAGCTTAAAACTCCAGAGGACAAGAGACTGTCTGCTGTGGAAACTGGTGCAGAAATCATAGCAACTGAAGCAGCTACTGATGACTTCAAGGTCAATGAAAAACGAGGAGAAAAAGTGAGACAACTAAGTGCAGAAGTGCCTTCTGGGGAAGAAGAAAACAGTGGTAGAATGCAGCTGGATCAACATTTATTGGATAATGCCAAGGGTGCAGGTGAGATAAGGGTTTATGTTTTTTCACATGTAAGTTGTAGGCTGTTGATACTCTAATGTTATAAATTAGTGGATATTAAAGCAATGTACACCCCTAAGTAGCATACTAAAATTGTGTACTTAACAGAGTTATTCAGAGAAGATTGATTCAGTAAGAGTGAATGGCCAAATTAATATTCTGAACTGAGAGTAGTATCAGCTAAACAGTTTTAGTCAAGTGTGCAAAAAGGATGATTCTTTTAAATTATACTTCTTCAATTGACTGATAGGCTATACAAAAAAAAAAGTGGAAAGTGATATGGAAACAACTCTTAATGACACAAACGTTATAGAACACATGCTTCCAATATTCTACATGTATTTTCATCAATAATACTGCATATTGAAAGTGGTTATACTTGTGCAAAAAATGCTCTGAGACTGAAGAGTTGCAATTTTCCCTTGCTTTGTCTGATAATGCAAGTTACAAAGGCTTTTTCAAGTCAAGGATGTTTCTTTTTTCTTTTTTTTTTTTTTTTTCCCCACAATGATTTTCTAATTTTGTGTTTAGTTCATTCTGGAACATACTCCTTCTGTTACCATTGAATTTCATTGTAATTCAGGTATAGTTTCACATTCTTGTTCAGAAAGGCAAACTCCAGTCTTAACTTTAGGTTTGGGAACACTCCCACAGATGTAAAATTTGTTTGTACATGTATATAGACTCTTTCTCTGATTTGAAATGGTATTAGTTGTGTTGGAGGTGGTAAAAACCAGGATTGAACCTCATGAAGATACCAAAGCGCTAATTCCAAAATGGACACTGAGAATTTCTTTCTTAAATTTAGGTGTTGCTATATTAAAG
>NC_048926.1:30451641-30474478 GCF_011077185.1 Oxyura jamaicensis
TTCTTTTTTTGAGGTGCTATTCCTTTACAGCTTCCTCCAGCTTTATCAGAGTTCATGACCACTGAGAAGCTAGTGTTATTTAGATACCTGACTTCATGTGCTCCTTGACAAGAGAAGGAAAAGAAGAGTGGAGCACTGTCCTTTCCTTTGTGCTATTGAGGGATGGTGCCGAGACCTTTGTAGAGGAAAGGACCTTTTTAGATATGACACCAGAAGTGCTGGTATTCACACAGGAGCCAGTGGTTTGTCCTGTGTCATCTCCATCTAGTACAGTCATTATGCTACATAAGGGCAGTAATCTTCATACACAGAAGTTCTGTTTTGGTATTGGATGGGCTTCATATTACTAAATCTTATAAACACTTGACCTGACAATGTCATTTTTCAGAAAAGCACATTCATATAACCACTGTAAAGAAAAGTACTTCAGAGACCATTTTCTGTAATGCCTTGGAAGTGCTGCTGAACCAATATTCACTGTGATGTGTGGCAATAGAGTTCTTTAAAAGCATGTTTTTTGGGTCAGCTCTCCTGCCTATTGTGTCTGGAAAACAGCCTAGAAAATATGGAAACTTGTTGAAACATCCACAGATAAAGAATTTCAACAAAATTCACCCTTCAGCATCACTGAAATAGAGAATTATGGTAATTGCTGAACTATAAATTTATGCTAATTGCCTTTCATTTTTAGACCAGTGCTGTTGTTTTCAGAATATCCTTGGTATCTATTTGAAATATATTTTCCTAATTATAAACCATTAGTTGATGTTTATTTTCATTTGTAAAACTGGCATAATAGGTATAAATGCAGGGTATAAAGTTCAATATACCAACCTTTTATATATATATATGTATTTTTCCAACCATTACAAAATGCATGTGGGCTGTCAGACTAAATGAATATTGATTATTTTGAATGACTTAAAACTGTTGTAATTCAAATACAAAATACCCATTAAAAGATTAAAGCTATATTTCACACTCTAAACTGAAAATTTTACATTGAATATATTCTGTGGTCAAACCTGTACTCCACTTTTATGCACATCCTTCTAATGCCTACTTTTTTTGTGTGACTTCTTAATGGGGAACTATGTTTTGTATTTGAATAATTCATATTGTTTTGAAATGAAATACACTAATATAAAGTGAGATTTATTAACAAATCGTATTTTTGATCCACAGGAAACATCCTTTCAGACTCATTTTCCAGTCCTGTTCCTGCACTAGAGAAAACAAAAATCAAAGACAAAGACAGGGCAGATTCCAATGACTCTGTCATTACATCTGAAGAATCAGTGGCCTGTGTGCCCATGTCTGATAACTGTAGAAAAGAAGAGAGTTTGAAATCTCAGTATCAGTCTGTGTCACCCATACCATTCCATAAGCCGCAGGAACATACTTCTGAGGTGGAAAACCCAGGTAAAGAGGAAAATGTCTCTACAGAGGATGATGTCAGTGACCTAGAAAGCTGTGGAAGTATCTTGGAACATGGAGAAGTGCCTGTTGCAAAAAAGGATGAAGAAGATGGCATGGAAACATCTAGTGTATGTGAAGCCAATTTTCATCATTATATTCATATATTCCTGATTTAATGAAATGTGAACGAACATGTTCCTAGTGAGAACTGATATCCATATTAAAGCAGTTAAGAATATGCATGATTTTAATCTTGTGCTAATATGAGCGTGTTCTGAAGTGTTCAGGCAAGAGTGGGAATTCAGATCCAAAAGCAGAATGTTTTTGGAGCTTACTTGTTGACGTATTTTTCATCTGATTTTAGATTTCAACTAATCTTGTTTTGTATCTGTGAATTTGATCTGTCAGTCACTACTCTCAAGCTATTCCCATGTTCACTGCCTGTCAGTATTAACACAGCTACCAGCTTTAATTATTGCTATTGACCTGAAATACAAATTATTACAGAAGCACAGAATGGTTTAGGTTGGAAGGGACCTCTGTAGGTCATCTGGTCTAATCTATCTGCCCAAGCAGGGACACCTAGAGCAAATATTGCACTGGACCATGAACAGATGGCTTTTGAGGATCTCCAATGAGGGAGACTCCACAGCCTCTCTGGACAACCTGCTCCAGTGCTCTGTCAGCCACACAGTAGAGAAGTGCTTCCTGATGTTTAGATGGAACCTCCTGTGGTCCTGTTTGTGCCCATTGCCTCTTGTCGTGGCAAAGGGCACCACAGAAAACAGCATGGCTCCATCATCCTTGTACCTTCCCTTCAGGTGTTTATACACATTGATAAGATTTGCCCTGTACCTCCTTTTCTCCAGGCTGAACAGCTCCAGCTCCATTGGCCTTTCCTCATATGAGAGGTGCTCTAGTCCCTTGATCGTTGTGGTGGCCCTCTGCCAGACTCTTTCCAGTATGTTCATGTCTCTCTAGTACTAGGAGCCCAGAACTGGACATAGAACTCCAGGTGCAGCCTCCCCAATGCCGAGAAGAGCGGAAGGATCACCTCTGGTGATACTTGCCTGACGCAGCCAAGAATACATTTAGCTTTTGTAGCAGCAAGGGTACACGGCTGGCTCATGTTCAACTTGGCGTCCTCCAGGAGTCCTGCCAAGCTGCTTTCCAGCTGGGTGGCCCCCAGTATGTGCTGGTGCCTGGATTTGTTCCTTCCCAGGTGCAGGACTCTGCACTTCTCCTTGTTGGACGTCATGAGATTCTTAGCCCAGCACTCCAGCCTGTTGAGGTCCCTCTGGGTGGCTGCACAGCCCTCTGATGAGTCAGCCACTCCCTGTAAGTTTTGTGTCAACTGCAATTAGAGATGAGTGCTGTATTTGGTATCATGTATCTGTGTTTCAAAAAAAAAAATTTTTTTTTGACCCTTTCTTATGTGAAAGTATACTTTTCTGTACATACCTGTAGTATCTGGGAAAAGGGCTGGAGGCATGTCCTATGAGGAGAGGCTGAGGACACTTGGGTTGTCGAGTCTGGAGAAAAGGAGGCTGAAAGGTGACCCCATTGCTCTCTACAAGTGCCTGAGGAGGGGAAGTGAGCGGGAGGTGCTGGTCTCTTCTCCCTGGTCACTAATGACAGGATGTGTGGGAACGGCACAAAGCTCTGCCAGGGGAGGTTCAGATTGGATATCAGGAAACATTTCTGTACTGTGAGGGTGATCAAACACTGAAACAGCCTTCCTAGAGAGTTGGTGGGTGTCCTGTGCCTGTCAGTGTTCAAGAAGCATTTGTACAATGCCCTCAATAACGCGCTTTAATTTTTAATTAGCCCTGAGAGGTCAGGCAGTGGGACTTGTTGATCTTTGTAGGTGGAACTTCCAGATGAACTAAAATTTTCTATTCTTTCTATTCTGTTCTATTCTGCTGTTACTCTGCTCTGAAGGGTGGGCAGCTTTGATTTTAGGGAGCAGATTGAAAAATGAAAAGCTGTAGTGGTAGTCACAGAAGCTAAGTTTGGCAAATTCCCAGTTTGGTAGAGAGAGAGCAGGCAGTCTACTGCCAGATTGCCAGACTTGGTAGGAATTAGATTTTGGAGGTGTAAGTAAAATCACACTGACCATTTCACAGGCACAAAGTGTGCACTAATGATTTTTTTTTTCTGTTTTGGGAGTTTTAATAAATGTGTGTTGGAGATTCTATTAATCTCTTTCAGTGCCTCTCAGCAATTTATATATCACATATCACATAAGAGGTTTCAGCTATTCTCCATTATAATTGCTTGCTCTTTCATGTGTTTTTATTATAACTTTTTACAAGTGTGTTGTACAAATGCAATTAAAGAGGCAGATCTTTCCATCTTTCCCTTTTTAATTTGTTGGTATCTTCTAGATCATAAACCTGTATGATGCTTTAACCTCATCTTCTTCCCTCTGCTTATCACAGTAAATACTATCTCATTTTGTAATTTCCTTCACACTTAACAGAAGTAATTTTCAACCTTCACAGCATTCAAGGGGCATGTGTGTAACTTGTTGGGTTGCTTCCAGGTACTGAGGAACAAAGTTAGGTGGTCCATAGAAATCATGTGAGACTGTTAACTTTTTGTCAGTACACTTGTGCTTCCTCTACTCCTGAATTTCCAGTTGTGACCAGCAACTGATTTATTTTGTGATATCCCCCATGGCACCCAAATCTGGAATTATGAATGCTGCACATCTAGAGGTTGCAGCATTGGCTTTAGTTCTTAAAGCCTGGCTGACTTCAAGCTGAAAGTACACAAGGGTGTTTGAGGGAGGAAAGAATTTCCTCATATCCCAGTGTGCTAATCCTATGTCAGGAGTCTTAATTTCTTTTCTGAACTCCAGATTTTTATTTTTTTTTAATTTCCAAGGGATTCCTCAAGGAACGCTTTCCAAGCGTTTCCTCAGGTATTTTGCGTTCTGTCACATATGAAGTCAGTGGATTGCTGCCACATTTTCCAAAACACAGTTAATGGCTACATTATATTTCTAGCTCTCCAGAACTGTTCTTTCTCTCAAACATCACCTGAGCAAACCAGGATTTATGCTTTGTAAGTTTGGAAGGACTGTAGAAACCTACACCTCAAATAGTTTGTGTGTGCAAAAGATTGCTTTTTCTTAGTTAGAGATTGTATTTTGCATTAGAGACAAATACTTCGTTGTTACCCTAAAGGTACCTTGGGCACCCTGATCATACATGCAAAACTGGTATCTGCACTTATTTGTAGGAGACAGGTTTTGTTCATCAAAATTAACTGCAGAATTCCATGCTAAATTAGTTGTGATTTTCCTTTTCAGTCAGCAGAAGCTGAAAGAAAGAAAATATCTAAAAGTTGGAGACATCCACTAAATAAACCCCCAGCTAGATCTCCAATGACTTTGGTTAAACAGCAAGCAACTAGCGATGAAGGTGAGTGTACTGTTTAGTAATTTTTTCTGATAGTCTTTTCCTGTGCTTAGGCCATATAAAGGCATTTTCAAAAACAATGGGAAATATAACCAGTGTAGGGTTATTGCATGAAAAGCATTCAGTGTGGCCTCTGAATCCATGTCATATGCTTTTGTACTGTTTTCACACGAATTCTTCAAAAAACAGTGGATCTATCATTGTAAAAACCTCCGAGCAATGTCATTTAGAATGCATGTGTTCACAAATCAAATCTTCCTTGTTAGAGCTCAGAGCAACTGTGTTGATGACTAAGCTTTTCATTGAGTAAACATAGAAAAAAAAGTCACAAAAATCTTTTGAATACAGAACTCAGGTGTAAATCATAATCCCCCTTGCTGGTTTAAATCTGCTTTTTCCTGGTCTTTTTGATAGAAGTTGGACATTTGTAGTCAGTCTTTTAAGTTCCTGTAGTTCTCATTCAGAAAAAAAAATGCTACTGACTTCTGGGCATAGATTTCCAGGTTTTTGCTTAGGTTCGTACTGAAATAATGAACTTCTGTCGTTCTGTCATTTTGATAAATCAGTTTTTCTCTGTTGTTTTAGAAGTTGTTAAAAAGATTATTTTGAACACATCCCCTCCACATTTCTCCTATCTCTAGAAATGGTTCTAACTCTAATGAGTAGTTTGCAAGAAGTTAAAATAAGGCTTACGGTTTCACAAACGGAAAAAGAGGTGGAAGAACATAGATCTCTTTTTAGATGTTGTGAAAAAGACCTTTTGAGTATTGGAAAGAAACAAAAGGCCTCATATGAATTTCTCTGGACGAACAATTCTTTAAATATTTTATTAGAACAGTTTTCTGTTCTCTTCTAAGAGCCAGAAAGCAATTGGAAACAGGGTAAAGTCCGGCCTGGGAGTGTGTTAAGACCGAGCTTCTGATGTGGCATGTAGATACTTACAGTTATATATATTTTGACTGTAATGCTGAGTAGTGACCACAAAATTCCACTGTTTAACTCTTTAATTGCATAAATTAGAAGCCTGGTGTTAGGCAATAATTTAGTTTATGCTTCTCTGTGTTGTCACTATAAGTTGCCGGTATGCATGGTATTATATACTATATGATAACTTCAAGAATATAAAGGAATGGAATGAAGCAGGAATTAAGACAAAGAAGCAAGTCCGTAAGTAATGACAATAAGCAACATTAATATATTGAACAGAGTTCGATATACAATAAATATGTAAATAATTCTCCAGCCAATAAATTTAGTGCTCTGGAACTAGACAGCATAGGGATCCAAAAAGTTAGAATAATTCTCAGAACTTCTCAGACACTCTTTATTTGGGAACATACATGAGTGCTTTAGCATCAGAGAGCCTCCATCTTGTTTGAACAGGCTACAAAAGTTAAAAAGTTTACCCAGGGTATGGATTTGCTTTTCTAAAGTAAACAGAAACTTTGCTTTACCCTGCATGCACATACACAGCCAGCAAGACGGGATGAATAAAGCTACTTTATTCTATCAGATGTGACTTGTGAAGTTAATTGAACTGTGCATCAAAACTATCCATCAAAATGGAAAACAAATGCATACCTTGTTCGTATTGCCTCAATGTTTTAGTTCTCTAATTCACAGCTGTTTTTTTTTCCAGTACTGTATGCCAGAATCTCTTTAGTTAGCAGAACTGTAGATTGGTCATCATGCTCCCTTTACCATTTTGATATTCTGTAATACAAAATGGACTCAATAACTCATCAGAGGCTACAGGTCTGATTCCAGCATTGTTGTATGCTTCAGTGTTTACCTGTGCTTTATACCTGTATTTTGTTTAGTGCTCTCATTTTATACTTTAGGTGGTATAGGAGTCTTACTGGTTTTCTTTTCTGAATTATTATGGCTAGTCAACGGTCACTGTTTCATACAGCTGCAAAAGACTTCCATGACTTCTAAGAAAGACAGCATGTCTATTAATTGATTCTTCTTCTTGTAACAAAAGAATATTTTAGTTAGCATCAGTTTAGGCTTTGTTGAGCTGGGTGCTGTAATTTTAGCTTGTTCCTCATCAATACATCTCTGTCCTTGTTCCAGGCCTAAAATCATTGATTTGCTTATTCTTTATCAGTAGTTTGAGAAAGCCATAATCTCTCTCTCTTTTTTTTTTTTTTTTTTTTAATCTGAACCTCAGTTTTGCAAGACAGGATACTTCAATTAGCTGTTAAGCATCTTTCTGAAAATAAGAGATGGCTTAGGCCCATGATCTGTATCATATATGGATATGTTTGGATACCTTGAGGGCTAGACAGAGCATATTTCAGAAAGTATTATGGTAATTTGCACAAAAAGTATTATGGTAATTTGCACTAATATTAAGATTCATCTAGTAAAGTAATTAAAGATCTAAATATGTGGTAGTTTGTAGTGAATTTTCTTTTTTATAATTAGAAATTAGAGTGCTTTTGCTTGCTGATGCTTTTTTAACATTAGCTATGTTAAAAAGTAGCCTAAAATTGACACTTAAGCATGAATTGTCTGTGATATAATCTGGCCAGATGATGATGTGATTACACTAGTTTATTAATCTTAATAATTTGTTTGTTGGCATCCTGATGTCTTAATTTTATGTGAAAGTAGCAGCATCCCAACAGGAAGTCATATACCATTACTTACTTACCAGTCTTTCCTCTTTACGTGATGATTGTCCTTCTAGTAGATAAGGATATATTTTTGATAGGAAGGAAAAAGCTGTCTTAGAATCGTTTCAATTACCTATTAAGCACCCGTCTGCTTGTTGACTGAAGGAAGTAATTAAGAGTTTTATTGGACGTGGCAGTTACTGGTATTTTCTGGCTGGTACTGGAGCCTGATATTATGCATCTGCTTCTCTCTGCGATCTAATTTACCAGCATGCTTTTGTGAGAACACCAGAAGAGAGACAATAGATTTTGGTGAAAAAAATGTTTACATCCAAGACAGAGATTGAAGAACCACTGGGAGAGACTGGCAAACTGACGCCTCATTAGCTTTCCTGGCGCATGCTGACGTGTGAGTTAGAGATCTGTGGCTAGATGGATGCCAGTCAAAGGAGATTTTTCTGATTGTGTTCCAGAATGTTTGTTGTTGGATATCAGGGGAGTAATCAGTATCAATGTACTAACAATTATGTTCCCCTTTATGAACGTGCTTCATCCGTATTCTGGAGTTTACCAGAAATGTAGTTCAGCATGTATACTTAACTCAGTTCTTGTTCTCTGTGGTTTCTGTACAGAAATGCTGCCAGTAAGGGCTGATACTGCAGTCTCTTGGAACCGTAACTGCTGATTTAATCTGTTCTATTCTTCTACGAGGAGGGATATGTGCATTGATACACTGATTTATATTTTAGTTTATCTGGGTTCAATCAATTCATAAACGCAAACAAAATGGAGGAAGGAGAAGAAGAAATGAGGTAGTGCTGTTATGGAAAATTAAAAAAGTAGGGCTTCACAGTTCATCTGCAAATCATGCCACTTTAGTTGGATAGTCTGTTTGTAGCCATTTCTAATACAGATAATTTATATTCAAATTAATATATTTGAAGTCCTTCACATACTAGGCTTCTAATAGGAAGTTTCTGCAAATAGAGGTGATCAGAGACTTAATATGAAGGCAGCGTTCTTTGAAACTGTCAGCCATTTGCTATCATATTTAACAGTGTGCTTAAATCTTCACCAAGACTTTCTGGATTTTCTATTAATACAGAGTCCTTTGGCAGATTTTTTTTTTTTTTTTTTTGTACAGAATTGCTTTGACATTAAATTTAATATTTTTTTGTTATCACTGCATATGTTTCTTTATATGCGCATATGTTTCTTTATATGCATGTTTCCTTGTGATCTGAATGTTTCTTTGACAGAGGAAGGATTGGGTTAATTGTTTCTTTGTGGTCTATTGCTGTCATATTTTTAAAAATCTTCCCCCCCCACCTCCCCTTTGAAGTTTCTCCCTATGTGTATCTGATGTCTGACTATCCCTTATTATGATTTTTTTTTTCTCTGTGTGTGTGTGTGTGTGTGGAATTAATTCCTAAAGGTTTGAACAATGAGAAATACAGGGGACTGGGGAATCAGTCCCAGAAATTATAGCTCAGGCTGCCAGTTCAGAAAAATAAGTGCAGCAGTACTGTGTGAGTTGTATGTCACAGTCAAAATATTAATATATTTTACGTAATGAACCTTGGTTTTATCATCAATGCTGGTATATTAGCTTGTGGTAATATTATTCTTCTGTGTGTAATGCAGTTATATTTCTGCTCACTTAAGCAGTAAAAAAGCAAATTCAGCAGAAGGTACAAGTATACCGACTTTGGATGCACACTGATTGGTCCCAGGGATTACTTTCCAGCAATATTTGGGCATGCAACATTAGAAACTGTTTTTAGATTCAAGCTGGCTAAAATTTTACATTGCCCTAAATGATATAATAACGGTATATAGGTTTAGCTCAGTGTGGATTTCTTTGTGTACAGCCTTTCGTATTTTAAGTATGAATCAGAAGTTCAAAGCCATTTCCTTACTTTGAAAAATAATAGAGAAAGCTATTGTGAATAGTAGCTTGGTCAAGAGTTTAATTTATTAGTAAAAATGGCTAGTTTTAAAGCTGTAGTTTCTTCTGCTATATATGGTCTTCTGCTATAGCATGAAATAAAATTCATTCACTTTTAATGTTCACTGTCAGCATCATGTGAGATGTTCCTGAGCTGAAATGAATAGTCAAGTTATATAAGGCATGTTCAGTAATGTCATAGGTAGGTTAAACATGCTGAAAAAAGGCAAAGTTACACTTCTAGATGTAATTATATTTCTTTTGCTTTGGAGCTTAGAATAGCAGACTTTACTTGAGGATTCTTATTTAGGACAAAAATGTTAACCCTCTTTTTCTGATGTTACTTCAGAGCTAGAGAGGAAGTTGCTAACTAATTGATAAAGGCATGCTTATTGTTTCCACACTAGTATATTGTAGTTTGTAGTGCTTTCACTCCCATACTGTATTGATCTTGGTTTTAAGTAGAAATTAACTTCTTTAAAAATACATTGCTCTTATGTGGGCTTGGAGGTAATTAAGTAAAGAATTTGCATTTTTCATTCTTCAGAAGCTAGTGTTGAAAGAGACTAGCACTATTGAGAATCTACAACTGCATCACTATTGTAGAAAAATTGTTTTCTGTCAATTCCTCTGTACCCACTTTGCTTCTGATTTGCTTAAATTTAACTTCTGGAATTGACTATCATACTTAAGAAAAAGTTCTAGAGTTTATGTAGTGTGTGGTATCCTTTAGGCTCAGAATTTTACAAAATTGCAGCAGAATTTTAGTAGCTATTTAGAAAAGGGAGGTTTTGAAAGGTCAAAGATAAGCTTTTGCTGAGTGTCAGTTACTCTTGTCAAGCTAGCAGCGGATCTCCAGAAATGGCAAGAACTGACAACTCTTATGATAGCCACGGGTGGCTCTTGTCCCTTGACATCTTTCACAGGCAGGGCTAATCTGCCTCAGATTGGACACACAAATGCCAGAACCATTATTTTGACTGAAGAAGGAAATACAAACCAGTTCCTCTAACCTTTAACCATCATTTGCTGGACGGTGGTATATGGAGCATTCATTAAGACCCATTGTCCCACAGACGAACCTTACAATTCTAATTGAACAGCTTTCTGAGCTTTAAAATGTAGTTTACAACTCGAAGGAGTAGATAGAATGGCAGTCTTAGATTAAGAGGCACGTATAATTTCTTGTTATTGAGCGTGCTAAAAGGAAAATGTTATTCCTGCTGTAGGAGTGCAGCTTTTCAACAGCTTTCTCAAGGATAGCTATGGAGTCAATAGGCAAACTGGTTAGGAAATGGTCCAAGGAGACGGTTGTCTCTTCTGTATGCATATCTTCTGGAGTCAAACTTCTGCTTCTATAATTAAGGTCCAAAGAGAAACACAGAAAATGTATGACTTGCATTTAAAGAGGATTACTTCCCTGTGGTATTGGTACAGAGGATTGTGTGATCTATTATCCTAGTCCCAAGATGGTAGTCTTATTTTTTTTTTTCCAAATTAAAAAAAAAAACAAACAAACCCTTCAGAGGGTTTGCCTTTGTCTGTCAAAATCCAAAGCTGCTTTGTAAACCATCAGTATTAGAAGTGACTTGATTTGAGTGCCAGTATTGTTTTACTCAATCCCATTTCCTGGCTGAGAAGTGTGTATATTTTTTTTAATGGTACAAAAATAATGCTTCTTTAAAAAACAAATTACAAGAACTTAAAATTACAAATAAATTTTACACAGAAATTGATCCCTAGGAAAGATTGAGTGCAGTTGTTTTCTAGAGTATGTACTGTATACATTGTTGATGGAATATTTGTTTTAGTGATCAGTGTGGGGACCATTTCATTTTTAGGCAAGAGATGCCTGAAGATTTGGATAATTTTCAGTATTTTTCCATTTTTATAACTTTTATAGAAGCACATACTGACAAGTAAATGGGACAATTTTTTTAGAGTGTTTCACAAATAATAATATTTAGGTTGTGTGCTAGCCTGGAAAATTCTTAGAAGGCAGAAGAAAATTGAAAAGAAAAAGCCTGCTATACTAATACTATTACACTGATAACACTTTTTTTTTCAACTCTGATAGAGAATTAATAAAGGTAGAGAACACTCCAGTGTTGACTTTCAGGGGTTATTCTGTAAGTATCCAGAGGTTAAAGAGATACTAAATAAAGGAAGAATTAAATAAAATAATATTTATGTCTTTATCTACAGAGGCTTATGGATTTCATCAAATCCTTTATGATGCAGTTATTTTGTATTATTGACATGATATTGAGCCACAAAACTGAGCACAGGAAGTTCCGCACCAACATGCGAAAGAACTTCTTCACAATGAGGGTGATGGAGCACTGGGACAGGCTGCCCAGGGAGTTTGTGGAGTCTCCTTCTCTGGAGATATTCAAGGCCCGTCTGGATGCCTACCTGGTCAACCTGCTCTGAGGATCCTGCTTTGAAGGGGGTTGGACCCAATGATCATATGAGGTCCCTTCCAACCCTTTCAATTCTGTGAGTCTGTGATATAGACCACATACTAAAATAAAGATATAGGTGATCAGGTCTGAGTAGTGCTTAATTCTGTGAAATAAATGTAAATTGAAATATATATATAGAATCATAGAATGGCTTGGAATGGAAGGGACCTTCAAAATCACCCAGTTCCAACCCCCTTGCCATGGGCAGGGACACCTCCCACCAGACCAGGTTGCCCAAAGCCCCATCCAGCCTGGCCTTGAACACCTCCACAGCTGTGAATGCCATGGGGCATCCATAGCTTCTCTGGGCAACCTGTGCCAGTGCCTCAACACCCTCTGAGTGAAGAATTTCCTCCTAATCTCTAATCTAAATCTCCCCTCTTTTAGTTTAAAACCATTCCCCCTTGCCCTGTCATTATCTGATTGAGCAAACAGTCGCTCTCCATCTTTTTTATAAGCCCCCTTTAAGTATTGAAAAGCAGTAATGAGGTCCCCCCAGAGCCTTCTCTTCTTCAGGCTGAACATCCCCAGCTCTCTCAACCTTTCTTCATAGGAGAGGTGCTCCAGCCCTCTGATCACCTTTGTGGTCCTCCTCTGGACCCACTGTAACAGATCAACGTCCTTATTGTGCTGGAGGCAGCACTTGAAATGGGGCCTCACAAGAGAAGGGCAGAGCAGAGGGCGATAATCCCCTCCCTCGATCTTCTGGCCACGCCTCTCTTGATGCAGCCCAAGCTGGAGTTTGATTAGCTTAAATGATCTTCAGTAAGCTCATGAAACTATGGCAAACTATGGTGTTTCTGGTATTTCATTAGTAAATCAGTAAGCATGTGTTTGCATGTCAATAGTAGTTACTGAAAATTGCAATCTAATTTTATCTATTGATCAAAACTTCTAGTTGATAAGTACAGTGACCACAAGCAAATTGAATTGGATTGCAAATTAAAAATTTTATTCATTAAAAAATTGTAAAATATTACATGAGGGAATGGAATAGAGAAAGCAGCTTGTAATAAGTCTTCCATGGTACTGTAAATTAAAGCTTTTCAAAAGAGCAGATATCAGCCAGTCTTCAGCTTATAGTTTATTCTTTTGCACTGCCAGCTACATTTTTTGCTGATAGGCTATGCAGTAAATTCCAGCAGGTTTTCTTTTGTTTCTGTTTCAATTTTGATTACATGCTTCTTTGAACTAAATTGCAAATACGATGGCTTGTCTTTAAACTTGCACAGTGTAAAGACAGGTGAAATTACTGGAATTGCTATAACGTACATTATATATGAAAATGGAAATTTTAACACAACTATGCTATTTATATTTTGTGTTGGCAGTTCTTACTGCCAACTGCTTACTTATATATGGTTTCTTGATTAGTGGGTCATGCCTGAGCTTGGTTTTCAGATGTGTCTGTATTTGTGGAGTCAATAGTATCTCATGTTTTTTAGGATCAGTGAAAATTCATTGCTTGTGTTTCAACTTATGTAGCCAGAATTAGTAGACATCTTTGAGAATATAAGTCTTAGCTTAATTCTGTATTTCATATTCACTAAGAAGTTGTGTAGTTATTTTGGGAACTCAGAGGATGAAAGGTTTATTTTTAACCCTTACATTTAAGATGTACTTTTGTGGTCCATTGTTTGAAGTAGAGAATTACTTTCGTTTTCAGCACTAAGCAAGCAAAGTAAATTTTTTTTTCTTTCTTCTAATGATAATATTTAGTCCTTTAAGAGTTTTTTTTTCACAGATTATGTAGATGTGAACTGATTCTGTAAGTCATGAATCTTCAGAACTTTCTCAAAGTTAGTTTTAGGAACATAGTAATATAAACGGGGTTTTAGTAACCTTACCATTGAATATAAAAAAGATTGGGTTTTAGTAAAGTCTGACTAGGTTCTTTTAGATGTTCTCCATATGGATAATTCAATGCATAATAGAGAATTTACTTTTTTGAAGATAATTGAAGTTACATAGGTTTAGTAGAGTGATACAGCATGTGCTTAAATCACAATGTACAAAAATCACAAGTACAAATTACATTTAGGAGAGTGTAGCAATTGCAATATACAGTTCTGTCATGATAAAAATACGAATTTCATTACTGGTGTCATTAATAATAAGTTCACTGTCATGATGCTGGTTGTCTCCAGTCTCTCAGAAGGAATAAATGGGTTGCATCTGGCTCATCCCATTGCTTTCCATTTGTTTCTCTTTTGCCATGGGAACAGTACTTTCCTAATACTTTATTTTCATGAAACACCTGAACCATCACCCTGAGGAGGATCAGTATCAAAACAGACACCTCTTGAGCATTTATTTTCCTTGATATACATCGGTGCAATCACTTTAATGGAGTCTGTCTCAGTAGACCATTGTAAATGATCCCTCTTCATATCACATACTTTATAAGGCTTCAACTTTGAGTCTAAGAAATAATTTTGATTGTCTGTGTGCATTGCTTTTACACTTCTGTAGCGTCTTTTTTGTTGTTCTAACATGCTATGTGTTTGTTTCTCTTCTGACTACTGCACTACTGCCAAGTAACTTCCCAACAACTAGCAAAGCCCTGCTTTTCTTCCCTTTCTTTGGCATGTTAGAACCTTTCAATTTTTCAAATTAATTTTAAGTATCAGCATGACCAATGATTTGTTCTTCTGTCCATGAAAAATCTTGGTCATGGTTTTTCTATCCTTCCTTTTCAAAGTTATTGTTGAAGCTTTGCCAGCCTTTGCTGATATTTATAATAATCCATCCCTCTTCTAAGGGTAGTGGCTCTGTCTGCAGCCAGTCTTACCACTGTTTGTTCTTAATCACAATATAGGTTGTCTCTACTAGGTTCTTATTTGCAACTAATAATGAATCAGAAAGCCTGTTTTTGCCAAAGTTATCATTACTGCTTGAATGTGTACCACTCACCATTGGGAATATCTTGCCAACTATGCCAGTTAATGTCAGTCTAATACACAGTGACCAGGTTCCTTAGGATGTTCCACACATGGAGGGTTTCAAACATAACACAGCATTTCATTTGAAGACAGTTGATGTTACATGGGGTTTTGATTTTGCGGGGTAATACAGAAATGTACTTAAGTCACAGTACAAGTGCAAATTACTTTCAGCAGAGTGTAGGAAGTGTAATTGTTGTGGTTTAACACAGCTGGCAGGCAGCTAAGCACCACGCAGTCATTCTCCCACTCCTCCCACAGTGGGAGGGGTAGAGAAGGAAAAAGGTAAACATTGAAGAAGTTTTTGGTTGAGATAAGGACAGTTTAATAAGAAACAAAACAAAAGGCAAAATAAAACAACAAAAAAACAAAAGAATAGTAACAACCCCCCCCCCCCCCAAAAAAAAAAAAAATGATGCACAATGCAATTGCTCACCAACAGTCAACTGATGCCCCAGCAATAGCAGCCCCTGCCCCTGCCCAACTACCCCCAGTTTTATTGCTCAGTGTGGTGTTACATGGTGTGGAATACCCTTTCAGTCAGTTTGGGTCAGCTGCCCCGGCTCATCTCTTGGCTCTTCATGCACCCCCAGCCTCCTTGCTGGCAGGGCAGCACAAGAAGCTGAAATGTCCTCAGCTCTGTGTGAGCACTGCTCTGCAACAACTAAACCATCAATGTGTTATCAGCATGGTTTTTTTTTTTTTTTTTTTGAACTCTGATTTTTTCTGACTTTTCAAAACGTTTTGAGATCTACCACAGCTGGAATGTTGCAGCTTTTTGATATTTTACTTTTTAAATAAATCACCCTATTATTTTCTCTTTTGAGCTAAACTTTATTTAGTCCAGGAGCTGTTAGCTTTAGTCTCTAGTGCTTTGCTTCAGTTTGGCAGTCTTCACATACACTTTTTATGAGAACTGAAGCCTTAATTTATAATTCAGCAATTGAAGTCTCTAACCAAAAATGTATACGTATTTTAGAATACTGTCACAAAAAAATTGAAGTGTTTGCAATTTCATGTTTTTCTATGAAAGTTTGGCTTGCATACTAAAAAAAAACAAACAAAAAAACAAAAAAACAATTTCTGAAATTAAGTTCGCTGATATACTGCAGGAACAGTGAAGTTCAAAATTCCAAGTCTTTCTCCCTGACCACATTTTTTTATTAGTTCCTCCAGGACATTTGAAACTATCTGTAATGCCTCCCAGGGCTGAGATTATGTTCAACTACCTGAAAAATAACAGATGCTGCTATGCTGTTCATTGCAGAGAATGCTGCTGTACAAAACCAGGAAACATCAGTGGAACATAACCCCAAGCAGCAAAATCATGGTTGTGATTGGCAAAAGCAAATTGTACTGTATTAGTGTCTATGGCTTTTCACATCTGCTGGGTTAAATCAGCAAATACTGGCAACAGCCCATTCTGCAAATGGCCCAAATGTTTTCCGTCTGAGAATC
The DNA here is from genome assembly GCF_011077185.1 of Oxyura jamaicensis. Classification (NCBI taxonomy): domain Eukaryota; kingdom Metazoa; phylum Chordata; class Aves; order Anseriformes; family Anatidae; genus Oxyura; species Oxyura jamaicensis. The sequence continues at coordinate 30,467,920 of NC_048926.1, forward strand.
TGAGTTTAACTTAGTAAGCAAAAATCACTCAAAGCAATGGTATTGAGTGTTGGAACAAGTTTGTCACGAACTATTAAACCAATAACATTTGTGAGAACATTTATTTCATTCACTTACACATTTGGGAAACAGCGCAGTAACTGTTCATATGTACTTGGTTTTAGAAGGAGTTGTCTTTCTATGAAAACCTGTTCTGGGGTATAATTTTCATTTTATCTAGATATTTCGTTAATTGTTTAACTTTTCTTAGATATGTAGAGGGATACAGGTGTCTATAAATACTTGCATAACTGAGAACTGGTATATCCTGCATTACATTACAGAGATTAACTAATACAATATAAATACTCTTTTCAGGTACAAATGTGGTCGCAGGAACTAGAATGGAATTTGGCATTGGTAATCACCTTAATAAAATCAGTACCACTATGGCTGAATTATTGTATGATACAGTGAGTTTTGTAACAATGTTTGCATTTATTTAAAGTCATTAATTGGCTGGCAAAGTGTTTCTGTCTCTCTTTGAAGCAGAAAAGGACTACTTGCTCTATTCGCACAGGAAACAAGATATTTAACCTCACTATGAATTCTATCTGGCAAAATAATACTACAATGAAGCATTACAGTTGCAGTAAAGTAAAAATGTCCCAGTACTTCATGAAAAATTGGAATCTCTAGCCACTGTTAAGGATGGCAGTGAGGAGGTATTTAAACATATGGAAGTATCCTTCATTATGTCATCCCATTAATACTTTTGGGGTATTGATCCATTGTAGTTGTAGACTTGTGTGAATATTGAGTCACAGACAGAAACATAGCAGAAGTTTAAAGCAACAGACATTGTTCATATGAGAGTCTCTTAAAAAAAAAAAACAACAAAGTTTTGCATACTAACAGACTTGTGTGGTAATGTCCCATTAAAAGGAGATGAAGGGCAGACCTGTCATCCACTCCCCATGCTTTTCATCAAAGCGTACCAACGTCAGTGATATATTTAATGATTTGTTTCTAAAGTGTATGAATAACATGAGATACATAGCCAAAGGGTATCCATTAAAGGGTTTTAAGCATACGTTTACTTTAGCACAGCTCAGCTTTGTCTTTTTACTTGTACCTATGATGCACAATACCTGTGCAACAGAACTCTATGTTTGTGTCTGAATCCGTTACTCTGACCAAGTTCTTTAGATGCATGTAGTACCAAATTTACTGGAAGATATCAGCAGAGTGATACAGCAATGTACTGAGATCACAATACAACCACAATATAGCAATTGCATTATACTGTTGGATTGCATAAGAAATGTGTCTTTCACTACTGGTATTTATATGCTCACTGTCAAGATGCTGGATGTCACCAATAGCGAGAAAGCATTACATGGGTTGAAGTCAGCTCAGACCTGTTGCTGTCTTCAAAGGTCACTTTGCTCCATGGTCAGCTCTTACACTCTGTGTTGGACTGAGCCACATACACAGTTCCTATATTCTGGTCTGGCTGGCTCAGGAAGACATTAACACTCTTCTCATCAGCTCAGGGAAAAACATTTACACAACAAAGTGATCCACCCAACTGATACAGCTGTTTATCTAAAACAAAGACCACCATCTGGTCCTCTTTATGTTGTGATAAATTCAGCTTCTTTTGCAACAGCTGTGGTCAGTCACTCCCTAGATTTTTTTTTCCTGAAATTCATGAGCACAGAGCCCTTGCCCATCCCCTCTGAGTCTTCTTGCATTGTAGGGGTTTATTGACTGATAACATGATGCATGAAGGATAAATGTATAAATTAGAGGAACAATGCCCTGATTTACATACAAAATGTCTCCATCATAAAGAATATTTCAGGAGAGACTGCAAGTGTTTGTTGGGCAGAATAAAGGAGTCTCCACTGCTTAATGTCCTCTTCCACACAGGATGTCCAAGATTTCTTCGTCATACAAAATAATACCTGAGCATGGAGCTCATTTTTATGTTGTACAGAGACAGGAGCGCCTCGTATTTTTGTTTTGTTTCCTCCTTTGAATCAGAGAATTCTTGAAACTCTGAAAGATAACCTCACATTTGTTTCCTGTGAGTAACACATCCTTGTTAATGAACTAAATCTTGTGAGGTCTCTGTAGCTCTTAGTCTTTACACATGGGCAATTGAAGTTTAATTCACAATTGTAAAGGTGGTGGCTGGTTTGAGATTAGAGCTTATCTAAATGTACATTCACAATAATGTTTTGAACTTTAAAAGGATAATAGGTTGTAGAAGTTCTACGATATTTAAGTTCTATGATATTTAACTTTCCCATGCTTGAGGTGGAATGTCATCTGGTCCAACCCCTCTGCTCAAGCAGTGTCTTTCAGAGCTGGTTGACCGAGTCCATGTCTAGACAGCTGTTTAATGCAGCGCATGATACTATTTATTTTTATTTTTCAGTATTAGCAAGGGCACCCTACTGGCTCATGTTCAACTTGGTATCCCCCAGGATCCCCCAGGTCCTTTTCTGACAAGCTGCTTTCCAGCTTGGTGTCCCCCAGTATGTCCTGGTGCCTGGGGTTGTTACTTGCTAAGTGCAGGACCTTGCACTTCTTGTTGAACTGCATTGAGGTTCCTGCCTGCCTATTTCTCTGGTCTATCAAGATCCCTCTAGAAGGCAGCATGACCCTTGGTGTACTCCCAAGAAGTCCACAGATGACAAAACTGAGAGGAGTGGATGATTCAAATTATTAATTAAGGTGTTAAACAGGACTGAACCCAGTATTAACTCCTGGGGTACACTGCTAGTTACTGGCCTCTTACTAGACTTTGTTCCACTGATCACTGGCCCCTGGATTGCGTGCTCATCTGGCCCATACGTCAATAGATTGTTTACAAGGAATTTATTTATGGGATTGTCCAAGGCGTTATTGCAGTCCATGTAGACATTATCCAGTGGTCTGCCGTCATCTACCAGGCCAGTCATTTCATTGTAAAGTCTTACCTAGCTGGCCAAGCATGACTTTCCTTTGGTGAATACGTGGTGGCCAGCCTATAGTTCTGTGTCCTCCTCCTTGCCATTCCTGAAGATAGGAGTGACATCTCCTTTCCTCCAGTTTTCAAGCACTATTGACAATCACCATGATTCAGGTGCATAAAACAAATATATGTCTAGTCTGCTTAAGTTTTCCCTGACTGGATCCTGTTCCACCAAGACTAAATGTTTCTTGTTCCCTGTTAGTTCCTGTAGTCTCTGGGACCTGTGGTTCCAGAGGGTTAGGCTTGCTATCACAGACAGAGGCAAAGAAGCCATTCGGTACCTCAGCCTTTTCCTTTTTCTTTGTAGGTACCCCATGTTGTTCAGTCATGGGCCCACATTCTCTCTAGCCTTCTTTTCTCACCAGTGTACTTATGGAAGCTCTTCTTGTTGACTGTGTCATCCCCAGCCAGTTTCTATTCCATTTGGGCTTTAGCTTTCCTAACTTCATTTCTGGGTGCTCAGACAATGTCTCTGTGTTCCTTCCAGGTTACCTGTCTTTGCTTCCACACTATGTATGCTTCCTTTCTGTGTTTGCATTTGGCCACATGTTCATCTATGCAAGCTTCCTGGCCTGATTTCCTCTTTGTTGGGATGGACGTCTTTTGAGCTTGGAGGAAGTGACACTTCAGTATTAACCAGCTTTCTTGGGCCCGTCTTCTCATCAGGGCCTTATCCCATAGGACTCTTCCAAGTAGATCCTTGAAGTGGCCGAAGTTCAGAGTTGTGACCTTGCTTTTCACCGTTCTCCATGCCCTTAGGATCTTGAACTATACTGCAGCCAAAGCTGTCTTTGACCTTCATTTTCCCAACAAACCCTGTGTTATTAGTGAGTGTGAGGTACAACAGGGTGCCTCCCCTGGAAGATACTGTCAATGCACTCCAGAAACCTGGACTGCGTATGTCCTGCTGTGTTGATCCTCCAACAGATATCAGGGTAGTGGAAGTACCCCATGAAGAACAGGGAATACGAATGTGATACTGCTGCTTTCTGTCTATAGAGGGGCTAGGGCACTTGTTCTACCTGGTCAGGTCTCCTGTAGCAGACAACCACAATAGTTTCACCTTTATATGTCCTCACTTTAATGCTAGTTCATAAGCTTGCAGTTGCTGCTGTTTTGTTTTGTGACTATCTGATTTGTTCTAGCTACGCCTTCTGGGAGTTGTGTGTACGTAGATGTTTTTAATGATGCAATGACAAGTCTTTATTTTTATTTCTTATACTAAATAATTTAAAAATCTTTTAAAAACTTACTTTAATTGAATTTTTATATGTTGCAAGATGTTGCATAAGTAGTCCTTTTTAATGTAAGGATAGTTTATTTTAGTGTAGATTATTTAGTTTTTATTCTATATAATTCTTTAAGCATGTAAATTTCCATATAATAAAGGCTTCATGTGGTAACCAGTGAAATTTCAGTTTTGCAGTGTAAGTAAATAAACCATCTACTGTATCTTTGTAGTTACAAAATTTTAATACATACTGAGAAAGTGTTCTTGGTTGTTCTTCTCTTGGTTTCCCTTCTAAGCAAGGAATTAACTCATACATCTTAGTATATAGTCAGCCACTAATCATGGTGTCTTGTCAACAGAAGATCTCCTGAGACAAATAGTCTCAGAAAAAAAAGAGAACTTAAATGTAAGAAAGCAAATCAGGTAATTACAGATCTCTCTCATTGTTAAGCAATTTCGAATTTGTGTAAGTTGCACTCATATTTCAGGTTAAGCGTAACATTTACACTTGAACATAGGGTTGCATTCTGAATAGAGAAGGCATTTTGCTAAAGAGATGTTTATTTTTGTAGCTAACATGACAGCTTGAATTTTTGATATAATATTTGTTGCTATGGGAATAAATACTATAGGGTGTTATGATTCAGATGGAGATCAAACAACATGAATAGATAGATCAACTGAAGACTTTAAAGATAGTTCTTCGAGTATTTTTCAGTGTGTTATGCATGAGAATTTGGAATCTCTTGAAAAGTGCTGTCAATTGAGCAACTAATGTATATTCAATTTCCTTGTCATGGCTAGCAGGTGCAGCTCCTGTATTTTATTTCCTCTGACAGCAAGATGTATTCTGTAGTATGTGTAAGTTGATTTGACTTTTCTTTACCAAAGAGTGTCAAGAATGCAATAATCACTTTTGTTTTGATTAATTCTTAATTTGGGATGTAGGTTGAAAAAAGCAAATGATACATCTGAGTTCTTACCAGGGGATTCTAATAAGCACCCATACAGAATCCTACTCATGTACTTAACTGCCAGTGAGGAAGCATCAGTGATTTGATCCAGGTGACAGCAGACATGCAAATCAAGACAGATTCCTTAGCTGCATGTCATGTGTTTTTATAAAAGAAATTCTTGCTATAGATATACTGTATACCAGAGACTGTGTCCAATATCACAGCACTGTCTGATCTGAATCTCTCAGATTATCTATTTGGGCCACTGGTAGCTGCTCTTAGAGCAAGGCCAATTTATCACAAAGCAATTTGACTGAATAATGATGTGAATAATGGTGTTGATGGTTGGCATTGTTGCATAAGTGATCATCAAAACTTGTTCTCACAGCACTCAGACAACATTCTCAGGTTCTTGCAGAAAAGTACCAATATGTAAGATTTTCAGTGAAGCGTCATGCTCATAAGTGCTTCATGAAATATTACGCACTGTTTTTGGAAGGTAAATGTGATTTTTGGAGGGCAAAGTTTGGTTTTGTCAAATCTTGAGTATTAAGAAACTGGACTGATAGGTAGTTGTATGCCTGCTTATGACAATGGAGATTCTGAATTTTTTCAGTCTGTGTGAGCACCACAAATTGTTTTCCACAGAATCATCTAGGTTGGAAGAGACCTCCACGATCACTGAGTCCAACCTCTGACCTAACACTAACAAGTCCTCCACTAAACCATATCACTAAACTTTACATCTAAACATACTTTAAGGACCTCCAGGGATGGTGACTCAACCACATCCCTGGGCAGCCCACTCCAATGTCTAACCACCCTCTCGGTAAAGAAGTTCTTCCTAATATCCAACCTAAACCTCCCCTGGCACAGCTTTAGCCCATTCTCCATCGTCCTGTCACCAGGCACATGGGAGAATAGATCAATCCCCACCTTGTTACAGCCTCCTTTAAGGTACTTACAGGGAGTGATAAGGTTGCCATGAGCCTCCTCTTCTCCAGGCTTTTCATTCTTTGAGAATCCTCAGTTGAAATGGATTTTGAATGGAGTGAAACTGGAGGTTCCAGTTGTCTTGTCCCTTTTACCCTTTTAGCCCTGTTACCATTGCAATAAGAGTGTAAGAAGGTGCTGATCCTCTCTGTACCTCTAGCAGACATATCTGGTCAAAACTCTCAATTCACACGAGACACCCTGAACCCCCACCCACATCAACGTGAGTCAGGAAAATAAATTTATTTTAGGCTAAGTCACTGATTGCTCTTCAGTTATGTAGTAAGTAATGGTAGGAGTCAATATATGGGATAAATATCAAAATAATTTCTACAAAAGTACAAGTTTTCCATATTTTTAGTGGGAAATGAACAG
>NC_048926.1:30474578-30522984 GCF_011077185.1 Oxyura jamaicensis
TTCTTTATTTTCTTCCCTGTTTTGGATAACCAGTCTCTCAGGTTTTATTCATGGTATATAACTTGTCTGACTTCATGGAAACCAGGAAGCTAACTACACCTGAACCCACTAAGAAGCTAACTTGCAAATCCTTTCTGTAAATGCTCTTAGCGTGTGTTTGAAAAAGTAAAGAAAGTGAAACTGCCCAGATTCAATTTATAAAGAATATTTATATATAAGATTGCATTTTCTACCTGGTGAGAAAGTTACTGAAGGCAACACAGTCATATGCTGTAATAGGAGTCACGTACTCTGTAACTTTTTTTAATATCAATTTTATTTGACATTTTGTGATTTTGGTGTGTGGGTAGGTGAATATTGATTGTGAGGAGATGAAATATTTCTGAAGCTCTTGAAAGATGATAAATTAAGCTCGGGGTTGCCTAGGAAATTCTTGGAGAGAACTGAGAATCATAAAACATACAGTAGTGACAATAGAAGATCAGAAACGTTTTATCTCTCTCTCAAGAACATCCTTTCTCTATAGTCTTGATTAGTATATTCTTAATTATATGTCACATTCCTTTCAGAAGTGGTGGGCTAGCTAGCCTCCCTTTGAAAGGAAGATATTTTTCCTTGCCCGGGTGAGCTATGGGGCTTGTTTTGGTAAAGAAGGGAGAGAAATCACAGGGAGTAACATGGAAGAGCATCACATAAGAGAGCTTGGGTGTCACATTTTATGCAAATGGACTGAAAGACTGCAGTAAGGAGAATGTAGAAGACAGTGCTATCTCAAAGTAGACAGAAGGAATAATTAGAGATGTTAGAGATCTGAGGAAACACAGGAGGGCTTCAGTCAAAAAGTAACTGGAAGTAGTTGTTCTAAACATAATGCAAGGGGGAAAATAAATTTACTAAAAGTGTTATTTTTTTTTTTGGAGGCTGTAGCAGTTCAGTATGTTCAGTATGTAGCAGTTCAGTATGTCCAGTATTTTGTCCCTGACTTCGTTTGGAATGAGGTTTGAAAATAAATACAAGGCTCTTGAAAACAAAACTAAATGTTGTAAGAGTACTTCCAGCTTTTCTCCTGCCTGTGCATTATTTTTACTCCCTCAGTCTGGAAAGGATTTGTAAAAAATTTTCAAGGGAGAACAGGAATGGTGGAGTTTAGAGTTAATCAAGATGTAAATACTGATATCATTAAAACAGAACCAATGCAGTCTTGAACATATCAATGTGCTGTAGGCAGTGGTAAACCAGAGAACATCGTAAGAGAAGTAGAACAGTCATTCTAGACTTGATTCCAGAATTGAAAAACTGAAGATTGATTTTGTCTAAAAAGGATCATAATAGGCTGAGGTTCAGGGTGAAGTCTTCAATGCCTGTGGAAGAATCATTCAGCAATTATAAGGAGTGCTGCAATCACACACTACTAGAACATCCCAAGTTGGAAGGGACCCACAAGGATCGTGCAGTCCAGCTCCTGACTCCACACAGGACTACCTAAAAATCAGACCATATGTCTGAGAGTGTTGTCCAAATGCTTCTTGAACTCCAGCACGTTTGGTGCCACAACCACTTACTTCCCTGGGGAGCCTGTCCCAGTGCCTCACCACCCTCTTGATGAAGAACCTTTTCCTAACACCCAGCCTGACCCTCCCCTGTCCCAGCTCCATGCCGTTCCCTCGGGTCCTGTCGCTGTCCCCAGAGAGCAGAGCTCACCACTTACCCCTCTGCTCCCCTCATGAGGAAGCTGTAAGCTGCAATAAGGTTGCCCCTCAATCTCCTCTAGGCTGAACAAACTAAGTGACTTCAGCCTCTCCTATGTCCATATATCTTCCTGGTTAGACACTCCTTCATCCTTGTTGCCCTTGTTTGGACACTGTCCTTTAATGTCCTTAGACTGTGGCACCCAAAACTGCACGCAGTACTGCATCATCAGCCAACTGTTCACACTTTGTAGTAAGAACTTGCCAAGTTGTATGCCAGTCTTTTTTTTTTTTTTTTTTTTTTTTTTTTTTTTTTTTTTTACCAGAAAGGTATTGTCATAGAGAGTAATGAAGGCTTTGCTGAAATTCAAAAATATCGTGTGTACTTGGCTTCAACTAGATGGGTAATCATAGAATCATAGAATGGCTCAGGTTGGAAGGGACCTTAAAGATCATCTTGTTCCAACCCCCCTGCTGCAGGTAGGGATGCCACCCACTAGATCAGGCTGGTCAAAGTCCCATCCAGCCTGGCCTCGAACACCTCCACAGAACTGCAGGGAACTCCATCCACAACTTCTTTGGGGAACCTGTTCTAGTGCCTCACTACTCTTACACTATAGAATTTCCTTCTAATGTCTAGTCTAAATATATCCTCTGTCATTTTAAGACCATATCACAGAATCACAGAATAGTCTAGGTTGGAAGAGACCTCCAAGATCACCAGGTCCAACCTCTGACCTAACACTAACAAGTCCTCCACTAAACCATAACCCTAAGCTCTACATCTAAACGTCTTTTAAAGACCTCCAGGGATGGTGACTCAACCACTTCCCTGGGCCGCCTATTCCAGTGACTAACAACCCGTTCAGTAAAGAAGTTCTTCCTAATATCCAACCTAAACCTCCCCTGGAGCAACTTTAACCCATTCCCCCTCGTCCTGTTACCAGGCACGAGGGAGAATAGACCAACCCCCACCTCACTACAGCCTCCCTTCAGGTACCTGTAGAGTGCACGGGCATTTCCCCTTGTCCTATCATTATCTACCTAATTAAACAGTCCTTCTCCATCTTTTTTATAAGGCCCCTTTCTGCATCGAACTGTCGTAATAAGGCCAGAGCCTTCTCTCCTCCAGGCTGAACATCCCCAAATCTCTCTGTCTTTCTTCATAGGAGAGGTGCCCTAGCCATCTCATCATCTTTGTAGCCCTCCTCCGGACTTGCTCTAACAGGTTCACATCTTTCTTGTTCTGGGGACCCCAAACCTGGATGCAGTACTCCAGGTAGGGGCTCACGAGGGCAGAGTAGAGGAGGAAAACCACTTCCCTGCACCTCTTTTGGTGCAGCACAGGATACAGTTGGCCTGTGTTGGCTGCAATAACTCACTCCTAGCTCATGTTGAGCCTTTTGTCCACCAGAACCCCCAAGTCTCTCTCCACAGGGCTGCTCTCAATGAATTCTTCTCCCATTCTGTACTCCTGTCTGGGATTGCCCCGACCCAGGTGCAGCACCTTGCACTTGGACTTGTTGAACTGCATGTGGTTCACGTGGGCCCACTTCTCAAGCTTGTCCAGGTCCCTTTGAATGCCATCTCTTCTTTCTGTTGTATCGACTGTACCACTCAGCTTGGTGTCATCTGCAGACTTGCTGATGGTACACACAATCCTGTTGTGAAGATACTGAAAAGCACTGGTCCCAAGACAGACCCCTGAGGAACACTGATCATCACAGGTCTACCCCTGGACATAGAACCATTGACCACTACTCACTGGGTGTGGCCATCGAGCCAATTCCTTATCTAGTGGATGGTCCACTAGTCAAATCCATATCTTCCCAATTTAGAGATTTAGATGTTGTGTGGGACCCTGTCAAAGGCCTTACAGAAGTCAAGTAGATCATATTAGTTAGTCTTCCCTTGTTAACTGATGCAGTCACCTCATCATAGAAGGCCACCATAATGCTCAGGCACAACTTACCCTTGGTGAAGCCATGCTGGCTGTCCCAGATCACCTCCTTGTCCTGCATGTGCCTTAATATTGTTTCCAGGATTTGTTCCATAGTCTTGCCACGCACAGAGGTGAGACTCACGGATGTGTAGTTCCTCAGGTCTTCCTTTCTACCCTTTTTAAAAATGGGAGTGATGTCTCCCTTTTGCCAGTCACTGTGGTCTTTGCCTGACTGCCATGGTTTTTTAAATACGATGAAGGGTGGCTTTGTGACTACATCAGCCAATTCCCTCAGGACGCTGGGATGCATGTAATTAGGGCCCGTAGACTTGAAGTTGTTAAATTGCATCAGGAGGTCCTGACCCTGCTCTTCACTTACTGTGGGGGCACTCTGCTCCCCCAGCCTTCACCTGTTCGGGGACATGAGAGATGTGGGAAACTTGACTGGCAGTGAAGAACAAGACAAAGAAGTTGTTAAGTACCTCAGCCTTCTCCAAGTCTGTCATTACCTGTTCTCTGTCTTCATTTGTCTGAGGTGCTACGCTGTCCTTAGTCTTTTGCAGCCAGTGTACCTGTAGAACCCCTTCTTGTTACTCTTTCCATCCCTTGACAAGTCAGTGCTTTGGCTTTCCTGATCCCATCCCAGCATTGGGACAGCATTTCTGTACTCTTCCCATGGCATGTGGCCCTGTTTTCACTGTCTGTGCATTTCCTTCTTCTGCCTAAGTTTGACCCGCAGGTCCTTACTCAAACATGCTGGTTTCATACCTTCCCTGCTTGATTTCTTACATATGGGAATAGGGAGCTCATGCTCTCCAAGGAAAATATCCTTAAAGAGTTGACAGCTCTCATCCTGTGTCCCTAAGGACTGTGTCCCATGGGATCTCATCCACTAATTCTTTGAACAGCTGGAAGTTGTCTCTTCAGGGTTCTGACTTAGCTCTTAGCCAGGCCTATATTCTTCAAGATCACAAACTCAACCAGGGTGTTTTCACTGCAGCCCAAGCTTCCTCCAATTTTAACCTCTTTAATTAGCTCTTCATTTCTTTTGTCATAAAAGGAAATTAAGTTAGTTAAACAGGACTCTCCTCTCATGAACCCTTGTTGGCTGTGATCAATGACTGTGTTGTCTTTCAAGTCTTTTTCAGTAACTCCCAAAATAATCTCTTTAATTTTCCAGGCATTGAAGTGAGACTGACAGGCTTGCAATTACCAGGGTCTTCTTCCTTATGCTTCTTGAAACAGGAACAATGTTTGCCAGCTTCCAGTTGTAGAATCACAGAAACATAGAATGGCTTGGGTTGGAAGGGACCTTAAAGATCATTTAGTTCCAATCCCCTTGCCATAGGCAGGGATGTCATCCACCAGATCAGGTTTCCCAGGGCTGCATCCAGCCCTGGGCAACCCTTGAACATCTCCAGGTATGGGGTATCCACTACAGTCAACTGGGACCACTGCAGATTCCCAAGAATGTTGAAAAATAACAGGTCTCATGACGACATCAGCCAGCTTTTTGATTACCCTAGGATGAATCTCATTGGGCCCCACAGACTTACGGACATTCAACTGGAGCAGCAAACCTTGCACAAGTTTGGATTTTGCTAGGAGTTTATCGTTTCAACAGTCAGGGGATGAAAAGATTTCAGATTCAAAGTGCATAATAGATATAGAATAGGTAAGTTATACACCTTCTCAATAAATTTTATATTCCTCTTTGTTACCTGGAGTGATCAAGCCCTGAATTCACTGTGAGGGCATAAGAATAATGAAAATATTTAAAATAATGGCAATGTAAGCTCCTAAAAGGAAATGGTGCCAAAGAACAAATCTGGGGGAAAAAAAATTAGCAAAAATGAAGCCACATTTGAGACCATTCTGTAAGGAAAATATAAATAGATAAGAATGGAACTAGAGGCAGAGATGTTACATCTGTTTACTTTACAGATCTGGAAAATTGCAAGTAATAGAAGAAATATGATTGGACTTTTTTTTTTTTTTTTTAATCTAAGAGTTTAGTAAAGCCTTTAAATTAAAAGAAAAGGGAAAAAAATAATTCAGAAAACTAAAAAAGTGATCCTTGCATTTTATATTCCATCTCCTACTTGTGTTTGGCTATTTCTTCATTGCTATTCTTTTTCAGCTGTATTATCCACAATACAGAACTGCTGCTGAATATTGACTTGGTGACAGCTTTTTTTTTTTCAGACATTTTGAATTTTCTTCTATGTGGATTATTGGCAAATGTTTATTGAATTGACATGAGTTCTTCTGAGAAACTATATAAAATGGAATAAAATACGCATTTAGGATATATTAATTACTTTTTTTAAACGTTGAGCTTGCTTGTATACAGATTCCAATTTTTCAATGCTGATAGAAATGCTATAAACTAGCAACTTATGACAATTTATCATAGGAGGAGACTCATAAAGCTTCCTTTTTTTTTTTCTTTTTTTTTTTTTTTTTCTTAAAGTGGATGGAGGCAGTCATGGGATGAAAAAATGTGATGATTCAGCTTAATGTCCTTCACTGAATATTTCTGTTGTTGGAATTTTCTGCTTCTGCAATAAACATGTATTCTTAAATACACCATTAGAAACAGACTGCATGCTTTAGACCTTTTTTGTTATCTGAGAGTTCTATCTGATGACTTTTCAATATTCTTTGCCATTTTGCAGTCCACATTCACATAATTTTCTTCTGTTCTAATGGCAAATGTGTGTCTTCCCATTGATTGAAGATCACTGCCTACTTGAATGAACAGAACCACAGATCTCATCGTTAATCAGAGCACGTACATAAGGACATAATTCAGGGGGAAAAAAAAAAAAAAAAGAAAAAAGCTTTAAATTTCCTGTCAGCAATGCTTTCCACAATGAAAAAATGCTTCCATCCTCATAATCTGTATCTTTTGCAGATGGTAGGGTCACTAGATTGCCTGTAAAGATACCTTAAGGTTTCCAAACAGCTTAAATATGTGATTAAGCTGAAATTCTGGTATTGACTCAGTCATTAATAATTATGCTATTGATTTCTTTGGGGCAAGGCTTTACATTTGGTCTTCTTTCCCAGGATTCCTTTATCCACGTCTTTCTCAACAGCAAATGACTATTCTTAGATTATGCCTATTGGGTAAACTCTTTCTCTTTAAGCATCAGTATGATTTTTATTCTCCAACTTCTCTAGTCTTTCATAGTCAATTTTATGAAATAGTATTATGCAGACACACAGCTCATAAATAAACTTCTATAACATCTAGAACAGGTCACTAGTATTATAAAACATTTTTTTTTCTTGCAATGGACTACAGCATGCACTGTACCTGTCAGTCCAACTATATCATAGATCTGATTGTTCCCTATTATTTACTGATTGTAACTTATTTTTTTTCTTCTGGAAAACAAATTACATATTACACAAAAAACTGAGAGGTGCTGTTGGTGTGGAAAGAGTGATATGTCTGCTTCTGCATGGTTAGATACAACGTATTTCAGCTGGGAGGACCTTAAGGCACAGTACATGGCCAGATTGGTGGTGGTGTAGAGGTCGGAGGAATTAAAGAGTGGAGACAGAGACTTTAATGTTATGGATGAGTATGGATACAAATTCTAAATAGAAGAGCTACTGAAATACTTCCTAATGCTTTCCGTTGAACAGACAGCTTGTGACCTAGGTGTCAAAGCGCTTTTTTTGTGTGTTTGTCATGATGCATAATTCTTTTAGATTTTGTATTCATTCTCAGATTTTCTTAGCATTGTTTGATTCATTGTTAATGAACATGACATATTCAATATTGTCTCCATTCCAAAAAGCCAATATAACCAATTGTTTGCTTTCATGGAACCACAGACTAGTTGAGGTTGTAAGGGACCTCTGGAGGACATCTGATCCAACCCCTCTGCTCAAGCAGGAACACTTGGAACAGGTTTCCCAGGACCCTGTCCAGGTGGCTTTTGAGCCCTTCAAGGAGGAAGACTCCACCACCTTTCTGGGCAACCTTCTGCAGTGTTCCACCACCCTCACAATAAAGAAATGTTTCCTGATGTTCAGAGAGAACTTGTATTCCAGTTTGTGCCAATTGCCTCTTGTTCTGATTATTTCTTTAAGAACTGCCTGAAACAACCTTAATGGAAGAGGAAGTTCAAGAGACAGAGACATGGGCTAGGCCTCTGATCTCCCTTTGGCAGACGAGAGTACCTAATTTCAGTGCTGAAAAAGAATACAATGCAGCTTGTGCAAAAAAGGAACCCCACTGTGCCATTTGCACTCTTCTCATGCCATACTATAAGGTAAGCAAGATCCTTAGACTTCTGTCTCTGAGTAGCATGTGAAATATCTGCCCAGCTACAGCATTTCCAGAAAATAAATAGCAAATTAGAAATCAGATAAACTTATGCATTTGGTTTGTATGAAAAGTAAATTAACTCAGTATCATTAAAATTAGTACTGATACTCTATCCACCTGCATTCATCCTTGGTTGCAGAAAGTATATACCTTCTGTTTGGTGCTTACGTAGAGAAAAGTTACACTTTCGAAGGTGGTGAATCCACATAGGTTTGCATCTTTTAGCCACTTCCTTATATGTCAAATGTTTTTCATCAGAGCCTTTTCCTCATCTCCTTTCAGCAGCGTTTAAAAAAAATAACTTTTCACTTTACGTCTTAGGAATAGTATTCCCATAGAAACATTCTAGTGCAATGTACTGTTCAATATTGGCATATAGAATTTGGGTCAAACAGCATCTAAAAATACTGATATAGTTCCGTAATACTAATTCTGAAACTATTAAATAGGAAGCCCAACTGCATGGGAACTGGGAAAAAAGACTTTATTTGCACTGGACCCAGTTAAAAGGCTTAAAGGGAGTCAGTTGTACAGTATCATTGAATGTGGTTGCAGTAACACTAATTTGCAGATTGAGTGCCCTTGTAGATTTCACAGTTACTTGAATAATCAAGGAACTACAGAATGATTGTGATAGATACCCAGAAGCAGTTCATTTTTTTATAAAGCGTCAATGGGGAGCTGGGAGGGGAGAAGTCATTTTACCATCATCAAAAGGAGCAGTAAGACAGACTCTCATTTTTTTTTTAAAAAAAAAAAAAAACAAAACTTAAATATAGATTTTGTTTGTCTTCCAGCCAGACAATCATGCAGAAGAAGGTTCCACTTACAGGGAAACAAACTCAGAAGAAATATTGATGAATGAAAGTGAAAAGTCTAAACCTCTTATTCCAGAGATGTGTTTTATTTATAGTGAAGAAAACACAGAAAACTATCCATCAAATGCCTTTATTGAAGAAGATGGGACAAGTCTTCTGATTTCATGTGCAAAGTGTTGTGTTCAAGTTCATGCAAGTAAATAAACTAATTGTTCAGTTAGCAGTAGTGTAATTTCAAATTTTGTTTTATTGATAAATAATAATGAGATTTCTTTATGTCTAAGTACGTACTGAAAATACATTTCCATAATTAATGCTTGAGAACTCTGGCTACATTTTTTTTAACCTGTGTTATATGTTCTATTATTTGTTAATGGTTACTTCTAAAGTAAAGTCAAGTCGTTACATGTAAGGACTTTAAATAAAATCCTTACTTCCAAGTAAAATCCTTACATGGAAGTGTGGCATAATTGCATGGAATGCATGTCAGTACATTGATTCAAATTGTACCATGTTACTGCAGGAAGAGTTGATGACTTGCTATTGAACTCACAGAAAGTAATAAATATTCTGTGTATTTATATTTTTTTAAAGTTTGGGGAAGTGCATGTGTATACACACACCTGTATGGAAAATGTGTTTGTGTATACACATACATATGGAATTTGTGTGTATTTACATATACGGAATAGCAGTAAGCCTAGCATTAAGAAGGTCTCCTTGGTCACAGGGTCATGGTTTATGTTGACTAGTGTTTGTACACAGTTGAATTGTATGACATCATAGATAGAAAGGCAGAATATATTACTCAAATCAAGTCTCTTATTCTAGGTTGCTACGGTGTTCCTTCTCATGAAATCCATAATGAATGGTTGTGTTCTCGATGCAGAAAAGAAGCCTGGACAGCCGTAAGTTTTATATTTTGGTTGGTTATCTAAAACATTACAGATCAAAAAAAGAAAAGGAAAACAAAACAAAAAAAAATATATGCAAAAACACATGGATTATTCCAT
Source organism: Oxyura jamaicensis (assembly GCF_011077185.1). NCBI lineage: Eukaryota > Metazoa > Chordata > Aves > Anseriformes > Anatidae > Oxyura > Oxyura jamaicensis. The sequence goes on from NC_048926.1 coordinate 30,484,385, forward strand.
ATAGAATGTGGCTTTTGCATGTTTTTTACTTAACGCACTTTTGCTGAGAAAAAATTACTTGCAAAATATTAGATTTCAATGTAAAATGTAACTGTGTTGAGAGGGACAAACTCGGAGAAGGTCTACACACAGGAAAAAGGGCTTGGATAACAGAATATAGATGTAAAACCTTGTTCAATGAAATAACTGAAAATTTAAATGCACATGAGAGAGAGAAAATGAGATTTCCTCAAAATATTTTAGACTTTTGGTTATGTATGTGTGGGCAGCTGGAGAATAGAGAAAGGGAAAGAGAATAATAAATTACATTCAAGAATGAAATTGTTCTTTTACAGCATTTGGCTTTACTATGCTGTATAGTCAGAAAAAGGTTTCACTTCTGAAGCCACTAAATGACTATTGTTTGATATTAAAAGCAGTATGCAACAGTTTTATATAGTCAGGAATAAATAGAAAAGGAGTTAATAGTTAATAAAATCTCTCTCTAAATATACATTCATTTAAAAAACAACCCGTTTAAATTCTTACGTTTCACCAACATTCATCTCTCAGCTGCACTGGTAAGTCAAATAATAGTTTTTTTCTTTAAAACAACATAAGGAAATGTGGTAATCAGTTTTGATGTCAGCACAGCTTTTCTTCATTCAATTATTGAATTAAAAGCAGATATTTCAAGTGCCTTAAAATGTAATTCCTTAAGTGACATGATAAAATTTTGTGATATTTTGAAGAAGATATGAGGATTCAAACTACTGGAAAATGTCCTATCACTTTGTCAAACATAATTTCTTGCAATTATGAAATGCATCTTTAAAAAATACAGTGATAGCATAAACAAAGTGGAAGTAGCAATAAATGTAAAACGTTTGAATTTCTATGCTCTCAACTTTTTAAGGTTCGTTTGTACATGCTAAGGAAACAACAAGGTTAAGGAAACAAAAAAGGAACTCATGCTTTTACTGCAGATATTACCCAGCTGGGAAAAAAAACAAAACAAAAATAGTGACTTAGGATTGCTCATTACAAAAAATATAGTCCATTAATAATGTTTAGTCCTGTTTTCTCAGTGAATAGCTATTAAAATATTTATTGAATCAATTTCTATCTCTGTAATGTGTTTTCATCTTAGAAGTCAAGGCTTTCTTACTAGGTAAAATCCAATTTTCATCTTGCATAGGTAACCAGAAAACTTTGTTATAGCTTTCTTATCAGACAATTGTGAATTTCAGGATCTCAGGAACTGCTTTTCTAACTATCGTTCTAGTCAGGGGAAGGTCAAGGGGAAAAGAAAAAAGTCTTTCCTAGCAAATGAAAGGTTGTTAACTTGATATCTAATTATCAGATAAGCAGAGTTACGCAGCCCCACTCCTCTATCAGAAAGTTTTGTTAATTTCCTTTTGGGGAGAACAGGCCTGTGATAAATAATGGAATTTTAAGGAGAACATTAATTTTCATGAGGTCTCTAGTATGATAGCAATAGGATAACTGTTTTTGTTAAAAACTGAAAAATTTAGAACATTAGCTTGGAACCTGATGCTAATTGCCATAGAACAGTAACATTTGTAGGGAAGTTTGAAGAAATCCTTGTCTGTTTGTCAAGTGCGTGTTCATCAAAAGTCACTGAAAAAATGTAAAACAAAATTCAGTCCTGTAATTTGTTAATGCTTGTTGTAGATAGGATTCTAAAATTGTTCTGGTACTTTAAAGTTATTTTGCAAATCTTCTTGAAGTGAAGAGGACATTCACAACACAGGACATAGCACAACAGTGTGTGGTATATATGAACAAATATAGATAATTACTGACCTGATTATTTAATTTAATAGAATCATAGAACAGTTTAGGTTGGAAGGGACCTTTAAAGATCATCTAGCCAACTCCCTTGTCATGGGCAGGGATGGGACTGAAAGCCCTGTCCAGCCTGGCTTCGAACACTTCCAGGGATGGGGCATCTACAACTTATCCGGGCAACCTACTTCACCAACTTCATAGTAAACTTAATCTTTCTTATATCTGATCTAAATCTACCCTCTTGTCCTATCACTAACCTTTTAGAGTAGATTTAGGTTACATATTAGGAAGAAATTTTTCAGTATGAGGGTGCTGAGGTACTGGAACAAGTTGCCCAGAGAAGCTGTGGATGCCCCATCCCTGGAGGTGTTTAAAGCCATGTTGGATGGGGCTTTGAGTAGCCTGGTCTAGTCAGTGCTGTTCCTGCCCTTGGCAGTGAGGTTGGAATTAGGCGATGATAGAATTATAGAGTGGTTTGGGTTGGAAGGGACCTTAAAGATCATGTAGTTCCAATCCCTATCTAAATTTATCCTCTTTTAGTTTAAAGCCTTAACCCTTTTCCTATCACTACGCTCTCTGATGAAAAATCCTTCTCCAGTTTTCCTGGAGGCTCCTTTAGGTACTGGAAGAATGCTGTGAGGTGTCCCTGGAGCCTTCTCTTCTCCAGGCTGAACAACCACAGCTCTCTCAGTCTGTCTTCACAGGAAGGTTGCTTCAGCCATCTGGTCATCTTCATGGCCCTCTTCTGGATCCACTCCAACAGGTCTTCTTCTTTCTCGTGTTCTGTGCCCCAGAGCTGAATGCACTACTCCAGGTGGAGTCTCACAAGAACAGAGTAGCAGGGGAAAATATATCAGTTATTTTATGTTTTCTGTCTGGTCTCTATGCATCGTGCTTTTAATGTTCCTTCCCATCTCTTCTTAGCTCTCTGTCTAATACCACACTGTATTCATTATGGTGTGACAAAGGAGGAATTGTATAATGTGATAGAAAAAGAAAAAAACTGGGGAGATTAAAGGTTGACCAGACTGGGATTTTTCTTTTGCCAACTTTTAGAGGAAAAAACTCCACCCAAGACAGTGTTCATTTGTCAAAACTGAAGCACTTTCAGTACTATACCATTACTCATTAACATCTTACCTGTAAAGAATTATGCATGTTTTACTGGAGAGGCTTCATTTTATTCCATTATGACACATATAACACTGAAAAAGAGGAAGATCCATTTTTTGTGGAAAGCATTTTTTGGCCAATTATTTGAGGAGATGAGATGAGGTAGTGGAAAATTTACTCAAAACCATGCAGAAAATAGCCAAATAGAACCTGTATGCAATGTGATTTTAATATTGGATTTTTGAAAAGAAAACACGCTGGAAATTGTAGAAAAGATAGAATATCTGAAATTTCTTGCCTGAGGTAACAAGAAAGTGATAGGAGTAGAAAGGAGCAACATTTTCACTGTGTAGACTAGATAGTATATATACTTACTAGGACAACGTATTTAACGTAAGCTTAATCTATTATATTTAACTGAATGCTGTGATTTTTTTATGTGTACTGATAACTGTACAGCCAAATTGTTAGTGCTGACAACTTGATTTTTATTTAGCTCTAATTTGGTGACCTAAGTGAAATGAACTGGTACCTTGAGAGATCTCTTCATTAAGATATGTTTGTGGAATAAAATTTGCATTTTTAATGTCTAAAGTAATTCAGCTGGGGAGTTTTGTTCAAGATTGAATAGATGTATAGTGAAAAAATTGCCTTCCCATTCTTAGATCTGACCTTCAAAGTAGCAGAAGAAGCAAGTTAGCTGTGTACTATTTAGATACTAAACTAATATTGCTTGCTTATATATATATATATATATTATTTTTGTGTGTAGTGGTTTTTTTTTTTTTTTTTTTTTTTCTGGGGTTATAAATCTAGTATCCCTCCCTAAACACTAAATTTACTTAAAAGTTGTTCTACTTAATTAGCTGTCTTGTATTTCTTTTTACATATTGTTCCCATGTCAATATGAACTGTTCACTGTCATCTAAAAGAAGTAGAAATGCTAAACAGTAGACATGAAATCTGTTGCTCAAGTTAAGTAGGAAAAATCCAACATTTCAGCAATACTAATAAGGCTATTATTTACTCATATGTCAGTGATACCTGATTCAGTTTTTCTTTTTCAATAGTAGTGTCTTTCAAAACTGTTGAGATGCTGAAGAAATCTCAGAACTATTTGTGATTATCTCTGAGAATTTACAAAGCTTCAATAAGGTGCCAACAGCCTGGAGAATTTAATATAATCTTTTATAAAGGCAGGAAGTGGGGCCTGGAGTCAGGAATTGTAACATTCAACCTGACTTGAATTCCAAGAAAAATACTGAACAAACGATCAATCTATCAATTATTTCTAAACACCTAGACAATAACAGAGTACAAAGTCATATGTATTTAAAGAAAAAACACCTGATATTTTTTGCCATGACAGCTCCTGTAAATAATGAACAAACAAAAGATTTGATGCATCCAAACTTTCAGATTTGGATAATGCTTTAAATTTTGATATTCAAGCCACATAAGAGAGATGGTCTAGATCAGTTGCTGCCAAACATATAGGAATATGGATCTGTTTTCAGCCCTCAGTATCTCAAGCCACCAGCCATCATTCTCATCAGACTCTTAAGACACTGAAAGGGTTATAAAATTCTGTACAACATTTGCTGATTACTCTTCATGTCCTTTTGGAACATACTTGGAAATCTAGAGTGGTCTATTTTAAATAATATAAGATGATCACATGGGGGATGGAGAAATCTCATGTGAAACTGCCAAGGTGTTAAATTTGTAGGATATGTCAAAGACTTTTTCATAACTGTCTATTACTTGTCAGGTAGTATGCAAAATATTTTTTATTAATTTATTTCAATATTTCAGTGAAACGGAAGGCTCAGTAAAGAAGTATTCCTGATGAATTTTCTGCAGGAAGGACCAAAGACCCAGGGCATTTCATAAGCTGAGCTTTACTATTTTGGGTTAAAATTAGTATTTTGGATTTGAACCTACTATTTTGTATGGAAGTAATAATGTTACAATATTGAAGAAATAGTATAAAATACATTATTTTACAGAATTCAGTGGAGATAGGTACAGTACCTGTAGGTGGTAGGACACTGGAACAGGTTCCCAAGGTAAGTTTCTATGGCACCAAGCCAGGTGGAGTTGAAGAAGCATTTGGACAACTCTCTCAGACATATGGTTTAATTTTTAGATGAGCCTGTGTGGAGCCAGAAGTTGGACTCCTTGTGGGTCCCTTCCAATTTGGGATACTCCATGATTCTATACTTAAAAGAGTTATCAGCTGTGCTTATACAAGATGAGAGTGTCTGGCTAGGCAATAGCTCCTTCTGCCATCTGGAGTTTTGACCACTCTGGTGACAACACTAATGAAAGTTACGAGGTCTATAAATCATGAAACATCAGACCAGGATGTTTAAGTTTATATTGGGATTGAAGCCTGGAAAAGATACGGAATAATCTTTTTGTCAATGTCTTTTGTCAATCTAGATGTCATGGATATCTAAAAAAAATAAAAAATAAAAAAATATTTCAATCATTCCTCATAGACATCAATCATTTGTTAAGGGAGGACTGAAAAAAATTAAGCTTCTTCAGTGTAGCCAGGAGAAAATAGAAAGGAAATAAGTAGTAGCGTCATATATACATTTGTATATATACATCAAAGGTGAACATAATCAATTGCCATTCCTTCATTTCAGGGACAAGGTAAATTGTAGCAGCTTTAAACTGTATCAACAGAAGCTTATGTTAATACCATGACATCCTGCAATTTTTTCTTTCTAAAAATAGTGAAATAATGGAACACAATGTAGAGATTTTGTAGAATCTACTCCTTTAAGATTTTTAAAAACACGTTAGACATACATTTGTCAGGAGTAGTTGAGGAAGAGTTGATCATGGCTTAAGTCAGAAAACCAAAATATGCACAGGTTACTTTTTTCTGTTGTTCTCTTATTCCTGTTTGAACACTATTACTCACTGTAAAGCAGTGTGATTGTGACTATAGTTCTCTTTGGTGAAGAAAATCATCATTTAGATAGACAATTTTATTAATGTAGTTTTGCTTGCATGGAATTCCTTGCTGACATCAGCATGATTAAGAACTGCTGATACTTATTTGGGTCCCATTTGTCATTTTAGCATCAAGCCTCTGTTTCTTCAGAGATTGGACAATACCCTTAGATTATCCTAAGAGCATTCACTTCAAAACAGTATAATGCTTTAATCTAATCTTAACTTCATACTTAAGATAAATGTGGTTTTCTTTTAACCAGTCTTTTGTGGGTGTTTAAAAAAAAACAAGTTAATTAAATATACTGCTGTCCAGAATACTCCTTTCCTTTAAAAAAAATATGCAATTAGTGTTAGTCATGCCAACCTGCAGCTGGAAATTTTACACTCCCTTTGAATTATATGCTTATGTTTCTTTCACAAATCTGTTCTTTATTTGTTTATTTTTTATATCCGTTGTTACACATATGATGCTTTAATTGTATTTTAAATTGCTGTGTAGCATGACAAGTCTCTCTGGAAGGGAGAACGTAGTTAAAGAAAAATACTTATTTGCATGACTGTTTTTGATGTAGGGAATATAGAGTGAATATACCTCACATTCCAGCTAAAACAGTTCAGACTTAAAGTTTCTATATGAAACAAAAGGAAAAAAATCATTCATCTCAATTTGTGTTCAGGGTAAGCCTTCCTAAAGAGTACAGCTGTTGTGGAAGATGTGGAACTGCGATCTGACTGACTGTAGGGATTATATATACACGTTTTCAAAAATTAAACTACTGTTTCAGAAAAGTGCACAAAATCAGAAGATTTTATATTATCCTAAAGTATCTGTTTCTTGAAACTCTGACTTACGGAATGTCTAAAATTTAGTTTTCTTCCTTGTCACATTGATTCCTAGAAGGAGGAGATTTAGCTGAGGAAGACCTGTCTGAAGAATTCTTTTCTGGGTAAAGCTTTAAATCCTGGAGGGAAGATTGATTGGAAGGCAAGGAGAAAGAGAAGTTTTGTGCAGTGGAGAATAAAATGGAAGTTATGAAAGGAAACAGTGTTACAAATGCTGGTTTAGAGTTCATAAGTCATGTCTTAGGGGGGAAGGTTCCTTCTCATTCCTTTGCTTAAACAATAAAGTGTTGTTACTAATTTTGTTAAATAATACTTAAACTCCAGGTAGTTATGTTAACTTTATAGAAAATCCATTCTCTACTAGGTGCTTATATATCTGTACACTTTTCTAAACAACGAAAGGTGAAAGCAGTATAGGAGTCAGAGCTGTATTAATTAAACGAAACTGTATTTTGTGTGAATCCCAACTAGGAATGCCCTTAAAATTTTGAAATGGAAAAATGTGTTAGTGGACTCAAATTTTTCAGAGCTAGACTTGTCTATGATGGAGAATTACATTTTATATTATCGTGTAAAACTGCATCTGAGATTGAGAAGCATGCTGTTTTCTGGAAGTTGCAGCTTCTCTAAGTAGCTGAAGTAGTATGCTTTACGATATTTTATTTCAACTTTTTCATCTTCCAGGATGCACTTGGATTCACGATAACGTATCTTTATATTCTACTGCAGAGTAGGTCCTATTTGATAATGATTATTGACAAAGTGGAAGACTGATGCAGAATTCTTCAATGCTAATGGACAAAAAATAGCCATAAATCAATCTCCCAAAACAACAACAAAAAATCAAATAATTTTAAATAACTCATCTACATGGCTCCTTAAAGTGTGACTGTAGTCATACAAAGTGTCTTGATTGAGAACAAATGCCTCATTAATCTTAAATGCTTCAGCTAACGAAAGCTAGTGAAGTCAGGATGAATAATGACTGGCATTACAGAGAAGGCAATGTGTACTGCACAATGTGCAAGGATGTAGTCACCTAATAGCTATACTACATAAATGTAAGTACCTTTATTTTTTAGAGGACAAAAGGATTTGGGACAGGAAAGAATTAGAAAGATGAACAAGCAAGGAAACAGGTAATATGCCTCAGTATCTTATTTCATAGTAACCTAGCCATTAATAGGGCTAGTAAGGGAGATCATAGAATCATAGAATCACAGAATGGTTTGGGTTGGAAGGGACCTCAAAGATCATCTAATTCCACGCCCCCTGCCATGGGCAGGGACACCTTCCACTAGACAAGGTTGCCCAAAGCCCCATCCAGCCTGGCCTTGAACACTTCCAGGGATGGAGCATCCACAGCTTCTCTGTACAACCAGTGCCAGTGCCTCAACACCCTCATAGTAAAGAGTTTATTCTGAATATCTGATCTAAATCTAATCTTTTTTAGTTTAAAGCCATTACTCCTTGTCCTATCACTATACAACCTGATAAAGAGTCCCTTTCCAGCTTTTTGCTATGGCTCCTTTAGGCACTGGAAGGCTTCTATAAGATCTCCCCAGAGCCTTCTCTTCTCCATGCTGAACAACCGCAACTCCCCCAGCCTGTCTTCACAGGAGAGGTGACCCAGCCCCTTGATTATTTTCATGGCCCTCATCTGGACTCATTGTAATACGTCCGTTTCCTTCTTGTGCTGGGGGCTCCACAGCTGAATGCAGCAGTCCAGGTGGGGTCTCACGAGAGCAGAACGGAGAGAGAGAATCACCTCCCTCGGACTGCTGGCCACACTTCTTTTGATGCAGCCAAGCATACAGTTGGCTTTCTGGGCTACAGGCACACACTGCCAGCTCATATTGAGCTTCTTGTCAACCAACACCCCAGGGTCGTTCACCTCAGGGCTGATTTCAATCCATTCTTCACCCAGCCTGTATTTGTGCTTGGGATTGCCCTGGCCCAGATTCAGGACCGTGTTGAACCTCATGAAGTTTGCACAAGCCCACCTCTCAGGCCTACCCAGGTCCTTCTGGATGGCATCCCTTCCCTCCAGTGTGTCAGCTACACCACACAGCTTGGTGTCATCAGCAAACTTGCTGAGAATCATAAAATCATAGAATTGTAGAACCATTAAGGTTGGGAAAGACCTCCAAGATCATCTGGCCCAATCATCCCCCTACCACCAATGTCACCCACTAAACCATGTCCCTAAGCACCACATCCGACCTTCTCTTGAACACCCCCAGGGATGGTGATACCACCACTTCCCTAAAATTTTAATTCCGTCTTCTGGCTGGAAATAGATTTGTGTACTTATTACACCATTAAAAAAATAAAAATCAGGGTCAGATACTTTGCACAAGTCCAGGTAGATGATGTCAGTTGCTCTTTTCCTATCCTCCAATGCTGTAGCCCCATCACAGAAGGCCACCAGGCACGATCTGCCCTTAGTGAAGCCATGTTGGTTGTCATTAACCACCATGATCTTGCCAGGCACAGAGATGATACTGAATGGCCTGTAGTTCCCTGGGTCTTACTTTTTTCCTTGTTAAAAGTAGGGGTTATGTTTCCCCTCTTCCAGTCAGTGGGAACTTCACCAGACCGACACATCTTTACTAATATGATGGATAGTGGCCTCGCAACTATATCCACCACTTCCCTCAGGACCTGTGGATGCATTTCATCAGGTCCCATGGACTTGTATACCTTCATGTTCCTTAGATGGTCTCACATCTGATCTCCTACAGTGGGTGGTTCATCATTCTTCCATTCCCTGCCTTTGCCTTTTGGGGCCCACGTTATGTGCCTGGAGCTTTTGCCAGTGAAGGCAGGCAAAAAAATCATTGCCTACTTCAGCCTATTCCATATCCCAGGTGACCAGGTCTCCTATTTCTTTCCAGAGAGGGCCTGTATTTTCCCTAGTCTTCTTTCTATCACTGATGTACTATAGAAGCCTTTCTTGTTGCCCTTGATGTCTCTGGCCAAATTTAATTCTAACAGGACTTTGGTTTTCCTTGTCTGATCTCTGGCTGCTTGGACAATGTCTCTGTATCCCTCCCAGGATATCTCTCCTTGCTTCCAATCTCAGTAGGCCTCCTTTTTCTGTTTGAGTTTGGCCCAGAGCTCCTTGTTCGTCCATGCAGGCCTCCTGGTGTTTTTGCCTGATTTCCTCTTTGTTGGGATGCATCACTCCTGAGCTTGGAGAAGGTGATCCTTGAATATTAACCAGCTTTACTGGGACCCTCTTCCCTCCAGGGCTCTACCCCATGTTACTCCAGCAAGCAGATACCTGAAGAGGGCATTGTCTGCTCTCCCACAATCCAGGGTAGTGAGCTTGCTGTGCTCCCTCCTCACTGCCCTCTGGATCCTGACCTGCACCATTTTGTGGTCACTGCAGCTAAGCCTGCTCTCGGATTTCACACATTGCCCACCAGCCCCTCCTTGTTGGTGAGAATAAGATCCTGCATTGCACCTCTCCTCATTGGCTACTCTATCACTTGGGGAAGAAAATTGTCACCAGTACATTCCAGGAACCTCCTGGATTACCTGTTGTCCTGGTTTCAGTTAGGACAGAGTTAATTTTCCTCCTAGCAGCTGGTAGGGTTCTGTGTTTCGGATTAGAATGAGAAGAGTGCTGATAACATGCTGATGTTTTAATTGTTGCAGAGCAATGCTTACACCAAGCAAAGGACTTTTCAGCTCCTTGCTCTGTCCTGCCAGCGGGCAGGCTGGGGGTGCAGCAAGAGCTAGGAGGGGACAGCCTTGCTGTGCAGTCCCTGCAACAGATACTGGGGTTGGCATGGGGGGCTGAAGTCCCCCATGAAGACCAGGGCTTGTGAATATGAGGCTGCTTCTATCTGTAGAGGGCCTCATCTGCTTGGTCTTCCTGATCAGGTGGCTTGTAGCAGACCCCCACAGCAGATCCCCTGCCCTTGCCCTCCCTGTGATGTGACCCATAAGATCTCTGCTAGCTCCTCATCCATCCCCAGGCAGAGCTCTATATTCTCCAGATGCTCATTGACATACAAGATGTTGCCCCGTTCTTGTCTCCTCTGCCTGTCCTTCCAAAAGAGCCTGCATCCTTCCATTCCAACACTCCAGTCATGGGAGCCATCTCACCATATTTCTGTAATGCTGATGAGGTCATAGCCCTGCAGGCTTGCATACATCTCTACCTACTCTTGTTTCTTCCCCATGCTACGTGTGTTAGCATAGAGACATTTGAGTTGGGCCCCTGATGAAGCTGACTTACTGGCTGGAGTGGCTGGAATTCCTTTGTGCTGCTCTTCAGGTGCTCCTGCTGGCCCATGACCCTCTTCCAGGTTCTGGGCATGTATAGCTTCCCCTGTCATCAAACTGGGAGGAGTGGGATGGATTGGAGTTCCTCTTCCCCAGTGACTCTAGTTTAAAGCCCTCTTCACAAGCTTGGCAAGCCTGTGACTGAAGGTGTTCTTCCTCTTCTTTGACAGCTGGACCCCTTCAGCCCCCAGCAGTGCATGTTTCTCAAAACCTGCATAACTTTTCCACAGACTACTTTAGCCCTCCATAGCACCGCAGAAACAATTCAGGACCTAAACTGGTCAGTTGGCACTGATTTCAAGAACTGCGTGTATCTCAGAGATTCTATGTCGAGTACTAATAGCAAATGTTGAGTAGTTTAGTGGTATTTTTTTTTTTTTTTCTGCAGATGAGCTTTCTAATGCTTCATATTTTGTACTCAGTCTTTTGTTTTATATTTTTTTTTTGGTTAAAGTGAAATAAGCTGAATGCCTTTTTTTTTTTTTTTTTCTTTTTGTCAAGGCATCAGAAAAGAGCTTTCTGCATTCAAACCCAGAAACTACCCTATTTCACCCTACTAAAAATAATGATTTTAAATAGTCTTTTTATAGTAGTGCCCTTCTCACTGATACAATGTCAGCATTTCTATTATAAACTCCCATTTTCACAGCCTGGTAACTGCCAAAATAACTCACTACATGTGAGTTGGCATATAGTGTTTTAATTTTCAGACTGATTTTGCTACCTAGCTTTAAAAGCATTTTGATATTGCTAATCAAGAGAAATTGCTGGGCTGAGCGTAAAAAAATGGCTATAGCAAGAAGCCTTAAGTTTTATCTTTTCTTTTTAGAAAAATTTGTTTATTTATTTATTTCCCAAAGAGGATTTTCCCCAACTTTCTTTGCAAAAAGATGACTCAGTAGATTGCACTGGATACTCCCAGTAGGGAGAATCACTTTTAAATGCCAACGCTAACCAATTTAGCTAGTGATGCTAATCAGATGTGGGGAGCATTATGTTTCCAGTTTTGGTGTAGTTCTAGGAACAGGACATGCATTGATTATAAAAACAATCTTTGACACAATATATTTTAACAAGATTGTAAATAGTTTCTCTGATGATGTCATAGAAAATGAATGGAAGACTATTAAACCTGGACAATATCTTTTTAACCAAAGTGCCATAATGCTCAGACCCAAATTCCATTTAGTCCTTCAGTTCTCAGAATCACAGAACAGGTAAGGATGGAAGGGACCTCTGGAGGTCATCTGCTCCAGTCCCCCTGCTCAGGCAGGGTCATTTAGAGCAGGTAGGTTGTCCAGGACCATGCCCAGATGGCCTTTGAAGATTTCCAGGGAGGCAGACACCACTCTTCGGGCAGCCCGTGCCTGTGCCTGTAAATATACAGTAAAGAAGCGTTTCTTGAAATTCATTTCTTTTCAGGCTACCAAGTCAACCTTTGACACTGATAACCATGTGAGAAGGCCTGATATTGTTGGGCAATTCTGTGCTTCATTGTTTCGTAGAATGGTCTTGTTTGAAAGGGGCCTTGAAGATCACCTCATTCCAATCTTAAAGCGACCTTAAAAAACATGTAATTCCAACCCCCCTGCCATGGGCAAGGACACCTCCCACCAGACCACGTTGCCCAAAGCCCCATCCAGCCTGGCCTTGAACACTTCCAGGAATGGGGCATCCACAGCTTCTCTGGGCAACCTGTGCCAGTGCCTCAGCACCCTCATACATTTCTTCCTAATATCTAATCTAAATAAACTCTCTTAGTTTTATACCATTAACCCTTTATACCATTATTCTGTACTCCCTTCCTTATCAAGAGTCCTTTCCCATCTTTATTAGAAGCCCCTTTAAGTACTGAAAGGCTTCAGTACGGTCTCCACAGAGCCTTCTCTTCTCCAGGCTGAAAACCCAGCTCTCTCAGCCTCTCTTCTTACGAGAGGTACTTCAGCCCCTCTGATCACGGCCCTCCTCTGGACCTGCTCTAATAGGTACATGTCTCTCTCACACTGGGTGCCCCAGAACTGAATGCAGGACTCCAGGTTAGGTCTCAAGAGATGGAGTAGAGGTGGAGAATCACCTCCCTCCACCTGCTAGCTACAATTATTTTGATGCAGCCGTGTATCAAATAGGTTTTCTGGGCTCAAAGTGCACATTTCTGGTTCATGAATAGCTTATTTCTGGCTTTTCATCCAACAGTACCCCCACATCCTTCACAGGGCTGCTTTCTACCCATTTATCACCCAGCCCATATTTGTGCTTGGATTCATTTGGGTATTCTTATCAAGCAGTTTTCCATTCTCTGAAGGCTGAAGCAAGATTTCAGTCTGATACAGCTTTGAATCTGGCCCTGCTTGAAGGTGGAATTGGACCGGGGAACTATCGCCAACCTTGTCCAGCCTAAATTCTTCTTCAGAGACCACACCCAGTCATGAGGAATAAATACTACTACAAAGTTATTGCAGGGGTTGGGGAAGAAGATGGAAATAGCTAGTTGCAGGATATCCTGCCTCGCACAGCTTGTGCTATGCTGCTTTCTTGAAGAAACAATTTTTTTATCTAATGATGTTCAAACTTAAATCTAATATTTACTGTTGCTTCCAAATATTGTCTTATAGTAATAGGAATAATCCTGCATATTTTTATGAGTAGAAATACCATCATTCCATTTTTGTTTGTTTATTTGCTAAATGTTTAGCTTTAGTATTATCTTCCAGCAGTGATTTCTGCTGTCTCACACGTTGAGGGAAAATGATCACTTCTGTATTGTATACCTTTGAATTTCAATATTTATTTATTTATTTAGAAAGCAGCTAATCTCATTGCTTTTGACATCTCTTTGAAGTGGAAGTCGTAATCTTTCTTTTTCAGATGCTTGGGAACAGTCATTCTTCCTACTGTAAACATTTCCTAAATTGAATGACCAATAACCACTGAAGAAAGTGTTTCATATACAGCCATGTAACATTCTCCATTTCATACCCTACATATATGTTTTTGTCTTTGGAGGTGTACATTGTAGCACCTTGAGAAAGGTCCTTTTTTAGGTTGGTACCCCTAACAAGTATGGGAGTTATTTTCACCTGTTAACTGTAATCACAGTTTTGATTTTTGTTGCAGTGTCTTAGCTCAGCCAGTTCATTCATTCTCTGCTTACAGAGATCTCTTCTCACTCCCATTCGCTGTCTGTCTCAGCTCTCTCCCCTTTCTGTCTCAGCCAATTCTCTCTTGCTTCTTGCGTTCATGCAGAACACACTTCTCAACGTTGCAGAGAGCAGGGAAGAAAGACGACTTGCTCTGTATGCTCAGCATGGCATGACGTGGGAGCTGCAATTTCAAGGAAATTTTTGGCCATCCCTGAATGGCCATCCCTACCACTTGCAGGGTAGACTGAATGTTCATGGCATTTACCTTCTAAAATGTGCAGGTTCACCAGCTGATGATGTGCAAACTTTTAATTCCAAAAAGTTGGTGACGGACAGATTTGAATGCATCTGAGAGTAATATGTTCATCCAAAACAGACATGCAGCCACCTTCAAATTTCAAGAATTTACTTCAAGCTTGCAGCTTCTAAATCTTCCTCAGCCAAAGATGTGCATATGTATGAAATAAATATTAACCTCTGGTGGGTTTCTTTCATGGAATTATTTAGCCTCCTCAATCAGTGCGACCTTTTAGCATCTACAAAATGCTAAACAACTTGATAAAAGTTTATTCTGGGCAGAGTAAGACTTTTCAGTGACATTTAAAAAAAAAAAAAAAGAAAAAAAGTTGAAATGCTTTTCTGAATGTTCCTAATAATAAAAGTGATGGCATTGTTGAGGCAGAGAATGGTGAAAGTTTGATAGCTTTTATGAACAGCTGAAGATGGTGAGTTGCAATGGTAACATCTGGCAACTCTGTTAATAAGTGAAGCTCCCAGGCATAAAGTGGATCCTGTCACTATGCCTCACTTAACTTGTCTGTAAGTTATTCTTAAGAATATTTTGTCTTTAAAAATCAGAAGTTTGTCTCTAAAAAGCTAATTTTAAGGTAGTAGCTTGAAATGGCTAGAATAACTGCTTTTGTATTGAAACTAAAAAATCTCAAAAAAAAAATTGAGTGAAGATTATTCCCCTGGTGTTGAAAGATTAAAATACTCATTAGTGGGCAGTTTCTGAAAAGAACATCTGCAAATTTGTTAAGATAAATCCCAACCTTTTTTCTCTACACAAATGTAAATACAGATACAAATATTAATGAACTAAGGACGTGAGCTATCTGAAAAGGCAGCCGTGCCATCTCCAAATGCACACCATTGTTAATACTACTCAGGGATGTGACCTTGGCCCTAACAAGGCAGTTGAGAGAAAAGGTGAAACATTTAAGGGTATTTATTTTCAGTACAGAGGCTCCTATCAAAAAAGCCTACCAGAATGGCCTGAAGTACATAAAAGATGTTCCTTAGCCTTACCCATACGAATTCTATCTATGTGACTTAGCTGTGGCAGAGTTCACAATTAGATACCTGTTTTAAGTAATGAAGATTTTCTACTGACCAACTTGTAAATATGACTAATGACCATATCTGTGACAGTTTTGCAGCAGTTCACTCTTAAAACTGAAAACGACTGTTCTGAGAAGTATCTGGGGGAAAAAATGAGCTAACCATTTAAAGTGTTTTCAGGCACTAAACAGAGTCAACAGAAGCATAGGAAACTAGTTGACAAAAGAAGAGTGGAAATACGTTGTTCACTGGATAAACAGTATCCTGCAGAAATCCTACAGTGCGGAAAACATTATAAAAGCTTTCATTGCTTCAGACCACCAGACAAAACGTATACTTACGTGAAATTATTTATTCTGGTATCACTGCTACATAAAGCTGTGACAATAAAATTATGACAATAACTTTGTAATAATAGTGTATGAATAAATTTCGGTGAATGCATTGTTTTTCAGAAGCAAAAATCTTAGGAACGCATGAAAAATAAATGAAATATATATTTAATTCCTATTGAAGTATGCAGTTAAGTATGGAGTAACATAACGTTCCTAATATTTAAGTATGATTTCTAAAACATTTCAAAAAGTATTTGTTAAAGCGTTAAAATGGCAGATTACATAGAATAGTAAGATCTGCTCTAGTGAGTTAACAAAGAAACAATTTTAGCCTGTTGTCCTGTCTACAACATGAACAGAAATGAATTAATTGGGAAAAATATGTCTTAGGCAAGCATTTCCTAATGCTCTCCCAATCTCTAACAATATGCAGATAAGAAACTGCCTTAGGCAAATGCACTACCTACGTATTTACTAGATAAAAGGTAACCTTTGATGGATTTCTTTCATGAACTAATGCAGCAACTTCCTGCATTAGTAAACTTCTAGCATCCACATGTGGCAAACGTTATCACATTTTGAGAAGAGCATTTATTTTTGTTTGGTTTGAATTAGCTACATTCTGATGTCCTCTGATAGTAACCACCTGGTGGATGTTATGCTGGAATACTTAGTCAAGTATTTTTCCAAGCCCCTAATGATTTTATTGGGATCTTTCAGACTCCACACTGTTGTCTTTTTTCCTGGTCTGAACAACTACAACATACTTAGTTATCCCTTAGTTATCACTTGTTGCAGATGTTGTTAACTGAATATAAGCTTTTTTTCATCTTTCTCTCTCTCTCAGTGAGATCTGCGAAGTAAGGTTATAAAGATTTTGCTAAATTTCTGAGATATTCTGGAAAACAGTATGCAATTAAATAGGGAATAGCGCAAGATAATGAAGCTAGAGTACAGACACAGAAATGGGGAACAATCATAGCAGCCACTGCTGTAGAAGGGTTTCTGAGGTTTGCAGTGCATGAACTTAAAGTCAGTGCCATCCAAAGAGTTGAACACTGTGGAGGGAAACTTGGGATGCAAGACATCAACTAATCCTGCTCTGCCTAATATTATTGAGAATTTGCTCTCTTTGCATTTCAGAGGGAAAGATGTGACCTCAAATGAAGACAGTGATTTAAAAAGTAGTGATAGTTTAGCCTACTAAGGACCTGTAGATGGAAAATGGCAAAAATGAAAGGAGCAATATGTTTTTCATGTTAATGATGCATAAAGAAAAAAGCAAAAAGAAAAAAAAAAAGGCAAAAAAAAAAAGAAAAAGGCTTAAACTGCAGCAGGGAACCTTCAGGTTAGCTGTTAGGAAAAACTTCCAGATGGCAGGGATATGAAAAGACTGGAAAAGATTGTTAGGGTTATTATGGAGGAGACTCTGTCACCACATTTTATGAGGAAGTTGTTCAAAACATGTCTGATAAAATTAATTAGGAATAACATGTTTTATTTACCCTGTATTTATCCACCCACATAGATGTATATTTCCTTTAACTGGATAAATATTATTCCTTGGAAGGGCCATCGTAATTTACAGGGTCAGTACAGGGTCAGGAAGAAAAAAGAGACAGTAGTTTAACAAAGAAAGAGAATCAAGTGTGACATGTTCATAGAGGTCCATAAGAAAAACCATTATTTGACTTACACATCCCTCTGCCATGGCTCTACTGAGTTCTGTTTCCTTTCTGTGTCAGACAGCAAGCTGTCTGACACAGAATACCATTGCTGATGAAGTAAGCGTGCGAGTATTGAAATGTGAAAACTGTTTTTATTAGCATTACTGTCAATATGACTGAATTTTGGTAGAGTGCAAAAAATACTCAAAGACAACCAAATGCATTCATTTTAATATATAAATAAATGTGAACATTTTTTCCCTTTGTGTTCATCCATGCAACAGTAACTAATATGCCTGAGTAATGGCATATCATTCCAGTAAGGGTGATCCATCTTTTGAATGTATGTACCAAAGAGAGCATGGTTTATTCACATTGACTTTTGCTGTTGTTTATAGCAGTGACTGCATCAGAGAAGTAGAGCATACACCAGATTAAGAATGTTGTTTGCAAAATTCTGTTTCATTGTAAGCAAGGGCAACTGTGCAGTCCAGAAACCATGGATGTGATCTGTATTGTTATGAAAAAATGCATTGCTTACACTGAAAATCTAAAAGGTGATGTGAATGTTTGTGTGATAAGGGTTGTGAATTATATGGAAATGGCTTAGTTTATGCAGCTACTAGAAGAGAGTGTTTTCTTCTATAATTCCAAAATGTAATGGAGATTTTAAAGCAGATGAGCAATTTAAAATATTCTAAGGTTTAATTTTGATGAGTGTAAAATAATATGCATAAGAAATTATTATCTCATGCAAATACAAATGTGATAAAATCCTTGTTTAAAGGATTTGCAGAGTAATAGTGAATAAGATACTGGATGTGTGCTAAGACCAGGCTCTGAAGTCTGTTGCTATCCTGGATTTTACACACGGAGAGCTCTGTCACTTTTTTTTCTACGAGGACAAGCATAATAATTGCTAATGTAGCCTGATCTCGTTGCCATTCCTTTACTAAGAGTCTTTCTAATAATCAGCTATCC
This sequence comes from Oxyura jamaicensis, assembly GCF_011077185.1. Taxonomy (NCBI): domain Eukaryota; kingdom Metazoa; phylum Chordata; class Aves; order Anseriformes; family Anatidae; genus Oxyura; species Oxyura jamaicensis. The sequence continues at coordinate 30,502,865 of NC_048926.1, forward strand.
TGTGATTTCATTGTTCAGTGTGTTGAAACTGGAGGTAAAGTTATAGCCAAACTGCATGGATATAGGACAATATTTTATGAAGCAAGGATGATGTAAGAAAAAGATCTAACAGGCTTTACCTATGGTCCTTCTCACACAGGTTTGCTATGAACATCAGTGTCATTTTCAAGTTCTGTATCCACCAGAGAATGATTGTTTCATTATTGCCTACCACCATTGTCTACTCACTGACACTTTGTATAGGTAGTCTTTGAGAAAGAAACACATTTGGTACCTGCAGGCCCTGCATAGGAGATTTTTTTTTCTAGCTGGCACTGCTGAGAATAATTAGAGTCACCTTCTTTTATCTGGCTTTATTTTTATTTATTTATTTATTTTTTTTTAACCTAGTGTGAAAGGTTTGCAATTAGTGGATAAGGGTTATGACTTCTGATTGCCAAGCCACTCTCCATCATGTTTGAAGAGTCATGGCAATCAAGCAAAGACCCTGGTGACTTGGGAATGGGACACATCTCCAATTTATGGCCTTGAACTGCCTAGCTGCATTAACAAACTACACAGCAAAAGATCAGATTAAGCTTTTCCTTCAAAGTAAAAAGTATTAATTAGAAGCAGGACCTAAGTTCATTGACATTCTAGTACTGAATTTCAAAGTAAGCTGGAATAAAAACATCAAAGCTTATAAGTTAGGGGCAAGAACCACTATTATTTTGCAAAACTGAGAGGTAGTCTGTTTTGCAAGTGACAATTGCTCTGATACAATAAATATCAATAAAGTGCTTCAATTAAAAAAAAAAGAAACAACAACAGGGAGCATGTGAGACAATTCACATACACGGATACATTTATTTTTAAGGATACACGGAACATTTATTTTTAAACAGGAAAATTATTTTTTTCTCCACAAAGATTTCTACTAAATCAGACTCATGTTCTTTTCACCAATCTGCAGATGTTATTCTACGTCTTCACTGTAAGCTTCCTGCTCCTGCAGAACTGCAAATGAGTTAGAGAAAGATTGTCAAGTAGTCTGCACAGCTCCTTTTGTAGGAGGAGCTTGTGTGGTATTTGCCTCTTCCTAAATGGCTGTTCCATTTTGGATATTATATTTTGCTGCTTGGTTCATTTGTTTTATTACTCTCGTATCGTCTTGGAGAAGCTTGCCCATCTATTTTTACTGTTTTCATCTCGTATCTCCCACCGTCTTATGTAAAACTAACAGGTTGGGAAGGAACATTCTGTTGGTCAGTAGCTCAGTTGGCAAGCTCTGTATATAAAGCTTAATGCTAATAGGAGAAAAGATGACCCATTCACTCAAGATGTGAAAGTGAATCAAAAGAAGAGCTCAGAAATAGATCTTGCCTTTGCTGATTTGTAAGAAAGGATCTAAAGATAAATCAGATTGCAGAGGACACAGTGCCGCAGGATTACTCTGTAGTTGTGTGATTGGTAGTCCTCAGGAGTCACAGGTAGGTTTAAAGATCTATAGACTGTTTCATCCTGTAGATTTCAAATGTAAGTGCCTAATTATAAGTGCTTTGAGTACTGAATGTCAATTAGAATCACATTTCCCATGACTTCAGTGGTACTTTATTGGAAACATGTCAATATGCCCAGTAGCTGTTTAGTGGAATTTTTATTGTCTTCTGTCAGAATCATTTCAGCACAGTGAAAGTGTATAAAGCCTTAACAATTTGATTCCTTACCATCTAGTTTAGGAAAGTCTTTATGTCAGCCCCGTGTAATTCAGTAACTTTTCAGTAACAGAGTGTTGTGTTTGAAACCAAAATAGATTCACGATGAGATAGAGTAATAATTCTTCATATAGCTTGAGTGTATATCAATGTGGATGGCAGCACTAAATTATTCTAATGACATCCAAGGCAGGGCAAGAAACATTGAAAAAGAATTTGAAGATAATTTGAACCAACTTGATCAGAGGTTGACAAAATTTAATACCTGTATACGTTGGCAAAAGGCATACCAAATGGTTATGATACCATAAATATCTACAAATATTTAGAAGGTAATTATGTATATGAAAGAAATTATGTGTTGGAAAGGCAATTATGTATAGCAGTTGCACAGCATCACAGAGTAATGAGTTGAAACTAAAATAAGAGATGGTACATTAGACTGTATTTGGTATGTGAAGTGGATGAGTAAGTACTCTTAGAGTAATTCTGACTCACCAGTTTGCTGTACCTTTAAGAGCATGAGCATTATGAGAAGAAAGAGGAAATAATCAGCCCTTCTTTCTACCTCCCTCTTTTGTTTGTTCTTCATTCCACTTACCCCTGCCCCTCTGTCCAATTCTGTTAGGCTTGAAACAAGAGGAGATTTCGTAAGATGCAGTGCGAGAGAGAATCTTGCAAAGGTAGAGCTGATTGAGTAAAAAGGGTGGCTCTGGAAGAAACAGTTAAAATCATACAGATTTTGAGTGTAGTCCTATGGAGTAATACACTACTGAAGCTTTTTCCTCCATTGAAGAAGCTCCCTAAAGTTACACGCAATATATGTTGAAGCATCTGCTACGTGCTGCAATACTAGCCCCCTTATGTTCCATTTTTCCTCTTAATATGCAGAAGCTACCTGTTCCTGCTCAGTCTCCTCTGAATACCTAAAGGAATTGGTATCCTAAGCCCATGGATTTCCTGATTTAATACTTGTTCACTATTACAAAGGGAACTGTTACCTGAATATGTTGGGTCACATCCCAGGTCTTTTGTGGTTAAATTAGTTAACCTCATTTCTCTTCTCCAAACCTCTATAGTAACATTAATTAGATGAAAGTGGCACCGTATGAGAGAATACGTTACCAGTTCTCCATGATACTGGTATGTAAGGCAAAAAGTTATCTGCCTAAATTGCAAAGATAATTTATTTATTGCAAGGAACTACTTTGTTTTTAAGAAAGGTCTTACAGGAAACTGTACAGCAAAGAATGACCTGTTTCGCTATTTGAGTTCAATCAATTGCTTACAAGTCAAGAACTTGATAACTTTTATTAAACTAATTATGTATAATTTTACTTTGTTTTACCTTAGTAAGCTGCGTGGCAATTGCAGCCTTTCTACTGCAGTACTGACTGCCTTCTCATTTGTTATTGCCTTCAGTGTAATTCTATCACTTTGTTCAAGGCTAATATTTAAAACATTTTTCTTCAGCTTTTTTGAGTCATGACTCTTGTTGTTATATATTCTTCTATTTTTCGTGTAAGGAAATGCAGTGTTTATAAGTGGCAGGTTGTGACCCAGCACTTAATTACATTAGCAATTTACATATTCTTAAGATCAGCTGAATAAGACTGCTTTGTAACCTGTCAATAAACTCACTTGTTTCTACACTATTTTTATTTTTAGGAATGTTGTCTCTGCAATTTGAGAGGTGGTGCATTAAAGGAAACTACTGACAAGAAGTAAGTAATATATTCTTCAAGATTGCATGTTCTTGTTTTATTTTTTTTCGCAATCCATTCCCATGTACAGAGCATTTGTAAGCTTAATTATTTGACAGTGTCCCTTTAAGTTGAATCAGTGCAGAATTAAAATTACTCCTATTGAAAAGTGCCATTGCCATTTTGTGAAATAGATGCTAAAATGTACATTCGTTTTGGTATTTGCACAGGCTTACGTGTTCCAAATTCTATTCTGCTGGTTGTTGTGTAAAGGAAGCAAATGAGAGATCATTTGTCATTGTTTGCATGGGCAAATCTTGCCAAACAGTGAAATGTATATTCCTCTTTAGTCCTGGAAATCTGTGATTACAGAATTTAATACAGAACCTTTGAACTGCTAGAAACAATATTTTATATTAATTAATCTGAATCATATTAAAATACTTCTGGACTTTGAAGTGTTTTTCTAAGTACATTTTCTATCATACACTGTTAAAAATAGTATTGTTTCTGACATTATACTATTAACAGCATTAGTGTTTTTGTCTTAATTTTTATGATAGTGCAGCATACCAGGTAACCTAAATAAATAAAATGAGAAATGTTGCAGCGTAACATTTTTAAAGCCCAATACTGAAACAGTCTTCATGCATTTTGGGTTTTCATGTAATTAGTTAAATACTTTTAGTATATAAACAATATCATGTAGACCACTTTCTGTAGAGGTCCCTTTGGACTACAGTGATAACTGCTCATCTAGCTGCAACATTCTTTTCCACTTAACAGGCCAGAATTTATTTATCAATCATTTGCAATTGGTTGCATAGTGTTTTTCTCTGCATTTTGTAAATTGATGGGTGAGGAGAAGGTTGTATGTAAAATTCTTGGGCCAGAACTTATCTTCAAAAGCATTAATATTTTTAGCAAATTAATGAAGGTTTTGACCAACTCATGAAAATACTTAGCTGCTTTTTATCTCTGCTTTAAACTCCCCATAATAGTTACTTGTTACTTGCTTTTTCTAACCAGAAAAAAAAAGAAAATGACAAACTGTGTAATCTAAACATAATTTATGATGTCATTTTGATATTTGGAGCTGATAGATTACATGTTATACCTTTGAAAATAAGTCTTTTTTTGTAGATCGATTAATTTAGATTTTTTCATAAGATTTATTCATAGAACGAAAAAGAAAAAACACAGGGATCTGCAGAATATGTCTTCCTCTGCATAATCTTCGGTTTTGCATTACATCTCTCTCTAGGCTTCTGTTACAGATTTGTGAAATAACAGCTCTGTAAAAGTCATTCATCTCTTGTTTTCCTGTTTGCGTAACACATTATAGTTGCGTCAAAATGTTGAGTCCTCACCCATACTTAACACATTGTTCCATCTATCTTTGAGCATTGTTTACCATTTCAAACTTTTTAAACATTTCAGAAGGGTATGTTCCATTTTATTTTATTTTTTCTCCAACAAGTACAAAATCCAACATAAGCATTCTCTTCCTTCCTTCTCTCTCACATACTCATTAGATATGCAGAACTGGCATTAATTAGATTTAAAAGGTTATAAGTCAGACATGGTGGGGGAGTTACAATTTGGGGTAAAAGAGAGCTGAGATTCCTTCTCCTTGAATGAAGACAGCAGTTGTTTTCAGTCCCGTTAGATTGAGAGCTGTCAGAGTATAAGAATTTGAGTCAAGATTTATTGAATAGATTTTTTATTTACAGCATTTCTTTCCCCATAAAGCTTAGATGGTAAGACACCTACTATTAAGACAATGCACTTTTGCAGGTAGGCAGCAAGGAGGAAATAAAGTTGTTATTAAAAGTAAAAAAAAAAGAATTCTCAAAGCGAGATGAGATGTTTTATATAGGTGGAATAGTCTCCATAATAAAATGATAGATCTACATTCTTTATCTGTTTTCATTTGGGCTGACCTATGTAACTTTCTAATGGGTGTATCATCTTTACGTACAGCTCTTATTTCACACTTAGGCAGATACAACTTTAACATTACATGACAACAGTTTACTTAGTCCCTATATGTCATGTTATAGTTTGTATAATCACATATTATATATACGATGGAAAGGTGTGGGTTTTTTCCTTTCTGGGCAGCTGAACTCCACCACAACCTCTCTCTCACTCCATCCCTTCCTTTTCCCCCCTTAGAAGAAGAGGGGGAGAAGAAAGTATGATGGAAATAAAAAAAAATGCTAACAGGTTGAGATAAGAGTGTCCAAAGGTCCAAAGGAGGGCAACAAGGATAGTGGAATGTGTCACCAGGAAGATGTATGAGGAGATGTATGGAGATGTATGTATCCTGTATGGAGCCAGTAATTAGTCTGCATGATTCTTGTGGGTCCATTCTAACTTGGGATGTTCTATGATTCTGTGAAAATGTTTAAGGTCATAAATGGCATATGAATAAAATAGGTCATAAATGGCATATGAATAAAATAGTCTGTGCATGTGCACCTGAATAGCACACCTACAATAGTATTGAACTTTAAAACTTGAACATGAAAAATACTTAAAAAAAAAGTTGTCATAAAAAGCCAATCAGAAATGATATTTACATGAAGTGTTAATATTGTGAAGTTTCTTAACTCTGTTTCAAAGAAATCTTCAGAAATCCTAATAAGGGAAATATCTGGAGATGGTTGCCTTTTAAAAACGAACCAAACAAAATACAAGTAATGAAACATCTTAACACTTATATTTCTATGTTTTTGGTAGTATTCTTGACTTGCTGCTTTTCACAGGTGGGCGCATGTAATGTGTGCAATTGCCATTCCAGAAGTGAGATTTGGTAATGTCACGGAACGTACACCAATAGACACTAGCAGAATACCTTTACAAAGATTGAAATTGGTGAGTAGTATATTCATATATACTTGATGTATTCTTTGCTAATAAGGTGTCCCAATATTTTGAAATATATTCAAAATCTGATTTGTGATTACTGTTGCAAAGTACAGAACAGTAAACTGTTTAAGGTTATGAGCAAATACCTGGGATTTTATCAAGATTGGATTATTGCTTTTGACATATAATGGCAATTCATTAACTCCATTGACAGCCTTTAGTACTTGATTAAAGAAAAGTTCATACCTGCCTTCCCCCAAAACAATGACAACAAACTTGACCAGTGTCAATTGTGAAGGTTTAACTTCTGGAACTGTGTGGGTGGTGGAAGTGTTGAAACCCAGGCTATGAGTATCACATAGTACATGTTTGTGAGGTCTTTTTATTATGTATTTTTACCTCAAGGAACAATTTGTTGAAGTAAAAGGATGTATGATCTGGTTGTCAAGCAGTATCTCTGCCATCTGGGTATTGAAAAATGTGCACAAAACAGATCACACGTTATATTGGACTAAAAAAACCCTACCGAACTGTTTCCTGAAGACTTTTTAAAGTGGATATAAAACGTAAATACAAATACATCCACTACGAACAGTTGTACCCTGTGCTACATCCTGAATAACACTGCCATTCTGGAAAGCTGATGTGCAAAATCAGAAGACATGCAATATGTAGGAGAATTTTCCTTACTGTGTTACATGAGAATTACTAAGTTTGCCAACATTTGCATCACTGTGATGTCATCTTCTAATAAACAGAAAATGACAAGTGGACATGGAAACATGCTGGGCAATGATGCCATTGCTTTTATGCATCTACTCTGTGCTATTTCAAAAATATTTCTTGACCTACCTGACTTATACTAGCTCCTTTTACTCCATAATTTTGAACTATTAACCTTTTTGTTGCATTTTCATTTCATTCATTATGTTTTGCAGCAATTTTTTCTGAATGTGGAGATGCACCTTTAATCTAAATTAGATGTCTTTCAAATGGTAATTTGTTCTATATTTTTGTTCAAAAAATTTTAATTTTGTTTTCCACATGCCCTTTTTTGAATCACATATATTTCTAAACACTTTATGCATAACTTAGTACAAAAAATTTTGAAAGCTAATTACCTCCACAATTAAAAAAATATTCCTGAGTGCTATTTTGGGATTTTTTTAGTTTAATACCCTCTGTGGAAAATGTTGAATTGTCTAAATGTTTTTTCATCATCCTTCCCTCCAGTGCCTCAGAACATTAAAGCATGTTTTTTTTTCTTGCCATTCCAGTATACTTCCATGCTCTTCCTGTTCCTACAGTGACAAAAAACCTCTCAGAATCTTATTTGAACCTACAGAGTATTCTTAATGAGTTTGAAGAGAGTCACAAATTCTTCCTAATCTAGAAATACAACCAGTAGAAGCACTGAGAATTAATTTATTGTGCAGTTATATTTTTTTGAGGATCTTAAACAGTCACAGAAATTTGTCTGATCAGAAATGGTTGATTCAGAGATTGAAACCACAGAAATGTTTAATTTATCAGGTGTTGAAATTCATGTTCTGATGGGCTGTCCATGACTTGAACTGTGTAAGAGTAATAGGAGCCTTCTGGAGAAGGCTCAAATTAATTCTAAATTACTGACTATAAAGATATGGAGCCAAAATGCACTAAATTTGTGAAGTTTCAGGATTTACAATTCTTAGGTAATTTCTGCCAAATATGAGCCAATTGCACTAAGCATTTGTTCATAACTGATACCTTTTTCTTCTATTCTTTCCTGCAATTGATAAAAGATGGGTTACAGTCCTTAGTATTTTTTCATTTTTTGAAGCCTCCTTCAATGTAAAATTACATTGAAGCACTACAGATTGTATTTAGCAACATACACCCTTTTGGTCTCCTATGAATCCCTGAATGTTTTAAAATAAAGAACTTGTTTTCCTTTTTTATTTTCTTATTTTTTTTTAATAAAAGAGTTAGTATATTTGAGTGGAGTTAATACTGCAATGAAGGAACTCAGCTGAATACAATAAAATGAGAGGCAGAATACTTCAAAGCAGCCGTATATGTAGTATTGCCCCAGTAGTGGAACCCTTACTGTGATGGAATGTGTAACTCTAATCCAGCATTGGTTCATTAAACCTTACTTTTCCAAGATTTAGTTTCTGGCATTGAATTTATAATGAAGTAGCTATGCTTGTCCTAATTTAAGGGAAATATGCAGTTCGACCATCTCTCAAAAGCTATATAATCCTGGGCTGCATCAAGAGAGGAGTGGCCAGCAGGTAGAGGGAAGTGATTGTCCCCTTCTGCTCTGCTCTTGTGAGGCCCCACTTGGAGTGCTGCATCCAGATCTGCGCCACCAGCACAAGAAGGATGTTGATCTATTAGAGCAGGTCCAGGGGAGGAACACAAAGTTGATGAGAGGGCTGAAGCACATTTCCTATGAAGAAAGGCTGAGAGAGCTGGGGCTCTTCAGCCTAAAGAAGAGAAGGCTTCAAGGATGACCTCACTGTGTCCTTTCAATACTTAAAGTGGACTTAAAAAAAAGATGGAGAGTGACTCTTTGTAAGAGTAGAGTGTTTGTAGAGTGTTACAAACACTTTGTAGAGTGTTTGTAAGACTCTTTGAAAGACTCAATGTAAGAGTAACTAGTTCTAGTTGTTTAAAATATTTTAAATATTTCTAACTCCCTTTTCATGTCTTCCCTTTTCCTTTCTGCATTCCTTCCTCTTTCACCTCCTTACTTTCCCTTTCCCCCCCTTCCTGTCTTTCTCTCTCTGAAATAGTAAGAAGTAAGCAGAACATCTACTATTTTCAGAGATCTTTAGAGATTGAGCTGATATTTTCTTTAATGTATCATGTACAAAGGAATATAAAAGGAAATAAAAAGTCAATGTTTTCTTTTTGACAAATTAAATAACATCTGTGCAAATATGAACATTGGAAGGCTGTTTTTATTGCCTGGTTGGAATGTATACCGATTGCTATTAAATAGTTTTAATTCACTAGGCATTTTTGGGTTGAAATCTGTGTGTTTTCTATCAATCTTTCTATTATTAAACATTCAGCGTACACTGATTTCTCCCAGAGTAGAAGTCAGTATTTATATTGAGCTTACAGTAGCTGTTATTTTTTTTTTTTATCCAACAATTTCATGTTTGCATATTAGTGGGATTTTGTTTTTATAGAATGACAAGATGTTGTCATATTTCTCCAGCTTTTTTTCAGTGGGTTATGTGTCACGTTCTGTCATTGCTGAAAATTCACATGACACATTGAAATGTTCATTAAAAATTAATTCCCTTGAAAATGATGCCTTAATGCTACTGGGTGAAGACAGCCTAAACCAATAGTGACAAAAGATTTTGGTGCTTTATCTTTCATAGGGGAATGTAAAAGAAAATAATATGCTACGTAGTGTGTTGAAATAAAACTAGTTGTGTAATACATAGTATTTTAGGGGCATATATTAGTGATACTGATGGGATCTAGCTGACTTTTCATGTGGAAGCAAGAGGCTTCCCCCTCAACCTCAGTGTAGAGAGAAACCCAGAAAGGCGCTATACCTCTCCTCTTTATCTTTCTTTGACAATAACTTTTATCTTTCTTTGATAGTTATGTGGATGGGAAAATTAGATTGTCCTGGTCTCTTTTGTCAGAGTCAGGCTTCGGTCAGGCTTTCAGATTCAGCTTGGGTGATCACATTCATCAGACACTTTGAGTTCTAACAATCGTGGGAAATCACAGTTCGTTATTATCAATCTATGTGGAAAATACATTGGATGTAGAATACAGAGGTTTATGCTCAGGTTCTAGAATACAATGTGTCAAAGATCCTTACCACAACATATATTTTAAACTGTAAACTAAAACTGCCCTGCAGATACTTAGAATCATAGAGTCACGTAGGTCGGAAAAGACCTTCAAGATAATCAAATGCAACTGTTGACCTGACCTACTGAGTCTCATCACTAAACACACACTGGCTGCTGATGATCACTGGACTGTCTGGTATGTGCTGTTACTTGAGATGGTCCAGGGGTCTCCCAGTTCTAACAGCAGTTGTACAAGGAAATTTAAAGAGAGCCAATAAACAAATAGCAATTTTAGTAGTGTTTATTCAGAGTGAAAATGGTAGGAGGAGGTAAAAGAGGAGACAAAGTTGATGAGAAGTCATAGTGTTGAGGGGGGACCACAGTCAATCTGTCTAAATACATATGTCGAGTTTCAGCTGGTGCCCATATGGAATGGGTGTGTGATTTGTGGAAAGCTTACACCATGACTCAGTGGATTTGTGGTATCAACTTCCATCCCAACATAGCTTAACGGCATCTTAACTGCTTACCCAAAGCAGATAAAACTTGGGTTTCTAGCTGAGTGTATTTTTTTTTCTTATTTTTGCTTTGTTCCGCATGTCCTTAAGTGTCTGGAGAAGCTTGGGTGTAAACTCCTGCTTTTGAAAACTTTTTGGCTGTTTATATTTAAGAGGCTTTGGGTCACAGAAAACAGACTGTGGGTTCCTGGACTTGTCAAAGTCCATGAAAAAACTCCATTTTACTTTGACAATGGGAAAGCTTTTCTCCAAGTATTTAGATGGTCTCTGCTTTCAAAAGAGTGTTAATTACTCAGCTGTAATTATAAATTTGAATTATAGCTGCAGGAAAAAATCTCGGAGGATGAAAAATGAGACTGACCTCTCAAACATAAACCCAGCTTTTAAAAGAAAGAATAAGTACTCTCATCTGTCATTCTATTTCAGTAAAACATACAACTTTAAAATAGATTAAATGCAAACACTTCCTATTATATGGCCAAGGAGCCTAAGCCAGCAGGAATACTGAACGTAATTTCATTTACCCTTGTCAGACGCGTGACTTATAATGAACAGTAGATATTATAAATGGAAGTGTTTAAATGTTTCATCTGCTATAAAAGAAACATTTAAATAGAATCATTAGCATCTGTTCCTAAACCTATGTATTTAAGATGTCAATTCGAAAATAATGTTTTGAACATAATACATATCAACTCTATTGCAAGATACATTGTCTGCTTTTTATATTGTCAGTGTTTTAAAATGCTTGGATATTGGATTGACTGTCTTTACAGGCAGCCACTGCAATGCTGTACTGAAGCATGCACATAATATGGCTTTGTTTCTTTATCTGTAGAGCTTCCTATTATTTTTACATTTGAAATCCTATTTCTCCAACAAAATAGAAGTTGAAAATGAGTTTTGGAATAGCTGAAGTTGCCCTGAAGCTTTTGATGACCTCAAATTTGTATTTGACAAGTGAACCAAGTATAAGCACAAGTGTTCTCCGAGTGAGGAACATTATTTTGAAAAGAAATTTACACTGTGATGATGACTGATCTACAAGCCTTTCAGTATCTGGCTGAAGCCATAAAATTCTTTTTAGAAGCCTATACACTTTAAAATTTGCACCTGAAGGCAAATAATAGTGAGCTTGAAAGCCAAAGATTATAGTTTTGAAAGGTACATCAATTCTGAAAATACAGAGGTTTCTCTGTGGTATGCCACTGAAGAATGGACTCAAATGGAAAATGTGCATGAGGTTTAAAAGAGTGAGCAAATATTCTCCTGCCTGTCATTCTATTTTAATAACATATAAGCCTAAAAAGGATTAAAGAATTTTGAGGACATTGCTCATCTTCTGTGTATTAATTTGTAGTAAAATTAATTTGTTAAACTACAGTGGGATAGTAGAACTATCACAGCTGTGTTTGTGAAAGAGTAAATAAACATTTGTAGTGAGTATACCAGTGCTGCCATGCATTTCTGGTAACACAAAGAGGTATTAATTGCTTTTCAACATTTCCAAAAATATTGCTGGAAGGACAACAGAGGACAATCATTTTACCGTATATAAATTTATGAATTAACTATCACATTGTGCTGTCACAGAAAATGGGAGGAAAACAGACAAATTTTGTAATCAGTTTTGAAGTATTTCATTAAAAAAAACCAACAGTGAAATACCATTAAGTAGCACACTTTTTCTATTAAAAATGTTAAAGTAAAAATGATCTGATAGTTGATTAAGCTACTAAAATATATAATTGGTTTAAAATTTAGTGACTCATTGTAATCATGTACAAAATACAATTTAGTTTACATGCTTTAGTTGCAACATTCATTAGATTTTTAATAAGTGTGTTAGAAGAATGTACACTGGTGGCTGTGTAGTACTTACTATTTGAATAATCTGCTACTATGAGCAGATCCTATTGCAAACTGTCAAATTTGTATCTTGCAGCAGCACCAAACTTCAAAGTCTTCAGAAAAATATGGAAAACGTTAAGTATGTCTTACTGCAAATAATGTCTGGGGAGCTGGACCAGTCTGTAACAATGAAAGCAGAGTGGTTAAAATGTTAACTGGTCCTCTGAATTTCTTTTTATTAGTGAACAGAGAGGACTGTAAGCAATAAAATGGATATTTCCTATAAAAATTGATTTTTTTAAAGCTGTGTAAGTCTGATAATCAGAGTCGGGTGTATGTTTTAAGTTCATTTCTGTCTATGCATCTATGCAATCTGTATTTGCATATAGATGAGCTCATGTGTATGCTTATTTGTGTCCATACACAAACTGGCAGTTTAGCTGTTTGAGAAAGCAAAATCATGAGTTAAACAGGTAGCTGTCCAAAAGTGAATGTCACTGAAGAGCTAAATTAAATACTGAGTTTTGAATTGAATGATAATGTCAACAGTAAAGAATCATTTCATTTCATAGATGATATTCTACATTATCAAGCATGGAATAACTCTTTGACCTCTAATAATTTGATGACAGCAAAGGAGCAACTGAAAAACATGAGGAGCATCAGTTATGTACATGGTTTTACTTTGCATCAGTTAAAAGATTTTTATAACATTTATATTAAAAATATATATAGAAATGCTGAACTTAATTTCATTTTTGCCTTGAATTTATTTCAACCTTCTAATAAAGCTTTCAGAAGTGCTTACATGCTTTAAAGGTCAGAGACCACTTTCAAATATGATTTGGGTATTCAGGGACAGAAATAGTTTTTGTCCAAAAGAGCAAAAGGACTTGTGATTGTATTTAATATAAAAGCTTAATTTTTTTACTGGAATGCATTTGCAAGATCTAATTTGACGAATAAGGTAGGAGGTCCTATTTGAATAGGGAGAAAATTGATTTATTGAATTGGAGGTCTCCTTCTATGGTTATTCATCTGGGCTTTGCACACACTATAATATTTGATAAGTCATTTTATGCCATAGTTTTATCTTTCTCTTTTGTCAGGGCTGGTGACACTATGTTGCTGAGAAAAATATTGCTTAATGTCCATATAGGATTTTGAAAATAGTTTTCCATTAAGTTGTTAAGAGTTACTTTATTTCCTCAGGAACGTAAATGATGGGTGCTGGTGGACATTCTAAAATTTGGAATTATTTATAAATTAAAATTTAGAGTGTGTTGTTTTTTTTTTCTTGTAACTTTATTTTTTTTGTAACTGTATCAAAATTTTGTGTAGAAAAACATTTGATTTAGAAAATGATACAACACGTAGAAGCGAAAAGAAAAATTGTGAAAATGAAAACAGAGTAGAGTGTAGAGTATAGAATGCAGATTTTAAATAATGTTTTATGAAACATTGTTTCATTTAAAACTTCTGTTTAAAAAAAAAGAATGTATTTGGAGAGGTTAGGAAAACTTAGGTCTATTCGCTGCACTGACAAGTACATTATTTTTATAATATTAGTATTTTTTCCCTTGTTTTTATGGTGATTTTATTTACACCCAAACAAGATATTTTTAAAAGGTAAAATTTAAAAGAGAATTTTTCTTACAGAAGAATTGTTGTTTCTGAGCCCAGGGTCAACTATGTCAAGCTGAAGTATCATTACTAGTTTGACTAACTGGACCCTAAAAAGGTATTTTTAATTTTTTTTAGAAACTTTCCGTTTTATTACCAGTGAGTCTGAGGCTGTTTAAATAAATTTTGCTGTTCTATTGACTACAAACACATTACATATATCGTATAGAAAGCAACACTCCTGACCAGTATCAGTGGGCATTTTTGTATCATTCTGTTACTTACTCCTTTAAGTTCTTACTGTATTATATCCTTTAAACCCCACTGTTTTATGATTTTCAGATGTTTAAAGGATAGAATGATGAGTAATTTCTAAGTTAGTTATTTGGATATAATTAGAAATAGTTGAAAACTAAGCACAATAAAAATGTTTACCTTTCAGAGGTTAAGTTTGTATTTTTAGTAATTAAAGCTGTTATTTTTTTTTTTATTTATTTTTTCATATTTCTGTGCCAGAAGGCATTGCGGTGGTGATTCCTGGAACACGATTGTCAAAGTAGTTCCCTGAAAAAGGTGTGGTTAAGGTTATAAGCTTGAGATCCTGTCTACACAAGCGGATATTAGTTTTCCTTTTAGAATCTGTTTGCTAGTTGAAATAATATTCAGAAGGACCTATTGAAGAAAAGAAGAAAGCACTAAATTGCGCTGAGCAGCAAATTCTAGGAATTTGTAGGAACTCAGGTTAATGTTCATTTCAAGGAGCAAAGAAGGTTTGCTGAACTGCTGCCAGGGATTACCTTTTGCCGTGAGTCAAAGTAATGCTACCTGAGCTTTCTTTATCTGCAGTTTCCAAGGAAAAGGATGAGGGATCTCTGTTTGAGACAATTTTTATTATATATAAAAAAAAAAAGCACACTCTTTTAGAGACTAGAGTTTTGTCCGCCCTTTGTTTACAGTATGTCTCTTTTAACAGTTGTTTGCTACATCCTTCTCTTTTGCATCCCATCCTTATCAGAAGAAGGTATGGTCTTTTGGATAGCCACAGGTGACAGAACTCTAGGTAACTGTCTTAAATGACCCCTAGACAATGGAGGAAAACATATCCTCTTTGGAGGAGTGGCATTATTTTCTATTGTATACCCAGTGGTGTGAGATCATTTGCTAGGCACATTTAGTACATTTTACTGTGTGGTCTTCAAGAATGGCTGTATGTTGTTTTCATTACTAGCAAGCATTACATCTGTCTTGTCAGCTCTGAACTTAAGCAGCTTACTTATTCCTTGCACCTTATCACAGCAGGGCACTTGGCAAGCTGAGAGACTACACTGTCCAAGTCTGACAAATACGAGTCATAAAGCTATGTGTCAACATCGTAATGATGGCACTGCAGCCTACTTCATCTTGCAATTTCTCCCATAGCCTTTATATTACAGAGCAACACTGCGTACAAGAGAATTCTCTGTTGTAACAAAATCATGTATAAATTTGGTGTAAAGTTCATAAAATGAGTAATGAATATGTTAACTTCATATTGCATAAAATCTGACTTCTTTGTAAAATTGGACAGATAAAAATGGGAACACAAATAGAGGCTGTTGAAAATATCCTGAATGGGATTTGAAAAAATATGTATCCCTCTGCTTTTTGGACATCAGAACAATAAACCATAGATGTGTTCTTGTGCAAGTTTAATTCCACAGGGCTGTAAACAAACAAAACATTGCAAATAGAATCTTTGTTCTGAAAACCTTCTTATCCTGGGGAAGGGTTAATACACATGATCCTTTACTCTTTTGCATGATGTCTCATTAATGTCCTTGCTTTAATAGAATTGTAGCTTCTACGTTATCTTTTAATATTAAGCCAACAAGTTAGCCACAGAGGCTGGCTGGAGGGAATGGAACAAGTAGAAGGATTATTCATACTTCCTGATTCTGCACGATACTTAGCTAACCATCTGCTCTATAGCTCATTGGTTTTCTTCTGTGATATTAAATATCAGTTTCTTAATGACAGAGGAACTAGAGTCTTGCAGTTAGGAAGCACTTCTGTGATCTTGGAGAACTTCCAGATCTCTTTAAAGTAATAAGGCTTGACCTAAATTGCAGATGTCCTTTGCTTGGGGAGACTTTTTCTCTTAGACCATCATGGAAAGATATTTTTATCCTTCAGTTATGGAAGGAAAAGAGGGGTCTTTTCCTTCCATAACTGAAATCTGTTTGCTGCCTGATTCATTTTGTTGCTCTTACACAACATGCAGCTTAGACTTACCTAGTGAAAGGACATACATCCTTCAGGCTTTTGGGATGAAGTTCAACATGGCTAAGTGCTGCATCCTGCACTTTGGTCACAACAACTCCATGCAGTGCTACACTGGGGGAGGGTGGCTGGAAAAGGATCTGGGGCTGTTGGTCAGTGCTTGCCTGAACATGAGCCCACAGTGTGCCCAGGTGGCCAAGAAGGCCAACAGCATCCTGGCTTGTATCAGGAATAGTGTAGTCAGCAGGACCAGGGAGGTGATCGTCCCCCCATCCATCTCGTCCCTCTGGTGAGGCTGCACCTCAAGTACTGTATTCAGCTTTGGGCCCCTCACTACAAGAAGGACATTGAGGCTATGGAGCATTTCCAAAAAAAAGCTACAAAGCTGGTGAAGGGCCTGGAACACAAGTCCTGTGGGGGGTGGCTGAGGGAACTGGGGTTGTTTAGTGTGGAGAAGAGGAGGCTGAGGGGAGACCTTACTGCTCTCTACAACTACCTGAAAGGAAGGTGTGGGGAGCTGGGGTTGGCCTCTTCTCACAGATAACTAGTGATAGGACTAGAGGGAATGGCCTCAAGTTGCACCACGGGAGGTTTAGGCTGGAAATCAGGACACATTTCTTCTCAGAAAGAGTAGTCAGGCATTGGAATGGGTTTCCCAGGGAGGTGGTGGAGTCACCATTCCCGGGGGTGTTTAAGGAAACGTTGGACATGGTGCTTAGGGACATGGTTTAGTGGGTGACATTGGTTCTAAGTAGGGTGATGGTTGGATCAGATAATCTTGGAAATCTTTTCTAACCGTAATCATAGTATGATTCTATGGGTCTGTGAAAGAAAGCTAGATTTCCAGTTCAGCATTCTGCTTTTAAAGCACCACTGCAAAGTACTGTGATCAATGTGAAAGATGCCTTTGAGGTAGCTGTTACGCATATTTCTTTTACTCATAGAAATTGTTTGCAGTAATCCCATATGCTTCTTCAACTAGCCATGCTGGATTTTTTGTTACTATAGTATCTAGAAATCAGGTAACTTTTAAATATAAATTGAGAATTTACCTCTCTGCTGTATATGCCTTGTTGAGTTAGTGGGAAAGCAATGCTTGTAGGAGCTAAAACCTTACCAAATACATCTCAGAAAATACATGCTATCCTACTTTTACTTTGTATGATCATTTTCTCACATTTTATCTGTGGGGTTACTCAGTTGCATTGCTTTTACATGCATGGACAAATACATACACATATACACACATATATATGCAGTTAACACTGGCTTTTAGAATAGGGGCAGATTAAGAAAATCAAATGCCTTTGACACAAACATTCATCCATCTCACATATAGGTGCTATATATTTACCTTAAGCTTTGTATTTCTTTGGGAGGCTTGATAGAAAATATGAAGCTAGGAAGCTTTACTCATCCTGTTGTTTTTGCACAAAGAAATTTAATATCTGAATGATCCTGGAAATTTTTTTGATGTCAGTGATTTCTTATTGTTTCTGCAGTGAAAATAGACATTTTACTCTAGATTGTTTATTTTGACTAGTGTCTAATTTCCTTGCTTCTGCCATTTCGTTTCAAAATTTTTTGTCTCTGATCAGGGTAGTTTATTTGAGGTGTCCTAACTTTCCATTCTGTTTTAAATGCTTTCATTTTGCCGTAATCTATTATCATAAACTCATTTATACAAATGCAATTCAAACTTTTAAGTTTGAAATTTTTAATTCTTTGTTTCTTCCTCTCAGAGAATAGGGATTCTCCATTTGTAAAAGGCAGAATGTCTTTGGTTGCTTGCCATCTATTTCACAAATTGGCTGTTGACTGGGAAAATCCTTTTTTCTTGAATTTTCCTGAATTTTCATGAGAGAACATACATAACTGTTTTGTTCATAAATGGATGTTTGCTTCATGTCATTAATTGTTTCAGAAGTTAATTACAGTAGAATTGACAAGACAACCAGAAACCATATTTATCAATAGATATGTCAGAGTTACTATAACTGAATGACACAATCTTACCATGTTTGTGGTAATAACCACATTTATTATGGTTTGGGTTTTCTGGGCCATCATTCAGTTACTTTGGGTGACTATACCTAAGAACATAGTTTAAAAGAATCCCCTACATTTTATTTCAAAGCATCAATAGATACTGTAATTCACTGCATTATATTTGTAGCTCTTCTCAAGACTTTTACTCCCCCTTGATATAGTTGAACAATTGTGACTAACATTGAAGCAGGTGTCCGAGGACTGAATACATGCTGACCAAACATTTGTATAATACAGAGCTATTGTGCCCTCCTAGACAGCTCCTAGTAAATTAAAAAAAAATGTTCAACTATATGCCAAATATATGTGACTCAGCCCTGTTTCATATGGATTTTCAGGATAAACAGAACAAAGTAAAATCTTAGAGATTAAAAGAGCAGGTAAGCAAATTAGAAATACGGGATTATATATATATAAATTATTTTATATTAATATATTAATTCAATAATATACATTAATATATATTGTATATGTAATTGAAATATGTATATATCCATATATATAATTAGAAAAATATATCCTGCTAAGAGGTTGCTTTAAAAGAGGAAAAGTAAGATCAAAATGCATATTAAAAGTTGAGCATGATAAGATGATTAGTGAGCAGTCAATGGGAGTATGGATGTGATCTGGTAACAGTGATATATCTCATTCACATGAATGGAGGGTTGATGTTGCAAACTGATTTCCTCTTTTTTAATTGAAGATCAGAACGCAGGGGTTGACCCATTTCTCGGGACATAATATTAAGCTGCAGCATACTTTGTAAAGCAAAGCAGCTAATGCCAACATATTTTTGACCTTAATTGTTAATGTCTGAAGAGAAAGAGAGGAACCTTTAAAGGGTAAATAAGCATTATATCCAAGAAAATGGGGAGAAGTTGAATACCATAAAACTACTAAGATCATTGGTTATTGTCCATGTAGTTCATTTAGGTGGTCAGCTACATAATTGTAAGTATTTTAGTCTCTAGATCCTTTACTGCATTACAGGAAAATCTGACCAGAAAATGGTCATGCAAAAAATGTTAGAATTTCTAAGTCAATATTACAACATTCTAAAGCTTTAAATATTACTTAGTTTTAATAATGGAGATAAATGTACTTGTAAATACCAATTTTCCTATTCTTCTTGATAACATCTTGTTTGTGTGATTGCTGGTTTAACACAGTTAAACTGTGTAAACACAGTTATTGTTTCCTGAAGACTTCATTGCTCAAAATTGTTGATATGTTGATAGCTGTCAATTGAAAAATCTATTAAAGAAACCACACAGATTTGTTGCTCTGCATTTTGTATTTATGCTATTGCTGAATTCTGTACTATACTGCCTGCATGGCATAGGAGGTAGCCATTGCTCTAAAATTTTAATGGGCTGGAATTAAATTGAATTTAAATACAGTAACTATTATATTCTAGATTTTTTCAAATATTCTTTCAAATCAGTAAACTCGTTTAGTATCACAGTAGACTAGCTGTTAATATTGCATTTTATTTTGGTGTAGATCTTTTATCAGGTCTCATCATAGCATCAGAGAGCCTTTCATGTAGTTAGGGAAAAACGTGAAGGCTATTCACAGTGTTCATACTCTCTTATCACTTCTCCGAAGGATGCATTTTCTGAGAATATTGTAGTAATATTTTGCAGGGCACTTCCTTTCCCCTTCCCCATCTCCCTCTCCATCCCCTCCCCTCCCTCCCTTTCCTCCCCCCCCCATTCTTCCCTTCCCTTCCCTTCCCTT
>NC_048926.1:30523084-30540296 GCF_011077185.1 Oxyura jamaicensis
TCCCTGCCCTGCCCTGCCACGCCCCTCCTGCTCCCCCTCCCCTTTCCCCCTCCCCTCCCCCCTCCCCTCCCCTCTCCTCTCCTTCCCTCCCCTTCTTTTTTTCTTCTTTATGTCCTTCTTTCTTTCTTACCTCCCTCCCTCCCTCCCTCCCTCCCTTCCTTCCTTCCCTTTTTTTTCTTTCTTTATGTTTTTCCCCCACAAATGCAAGCGTTGCAGCTTGTTTATATCAAATCATTGGATGCTGGGAGGAAATGTTGGTAGTAACTGCTGTGCTCTGGGAGTGAAAAGTGGTTAAGATAGCAGGTGACCCTTAGTTCTTGAGATAATTTGTTCCCATCTTAAGCTGGTCCTGTAACAGCTGTCTTCTGTGGTATCAAATTTATTGTGGAAAATTCCACCATGCTTAGGTCAGCAGCTTAGCTGAACTGTCGTTTTACTCTGGTAATCCCTAGTCAGTAAAGTGCTTTGGGTGGGAAGACCTTAAATTTATGTAGCCACCCTGTAGGGACCATTCTAAAGCAGAAGGATTGATCATAGTGTACTGGTTTAGACATGCCTGAGAGCTTACCAACAGCTTACTTAATAGTTTTTGACTAATGTTTTTGATGAGAAGTCCATTAGAGCTCTCGTATTTTCTTTGGAGTTGTATAGATACTTTATGCTATGAAAAAACGTAATATATCATGGAAAGGTAGAATTATTTTAAAAAATTGCATGAAGCCTTAAAGCAAACTATAATGTTTTGTTTTAATTGATACTTGGTTTCATTTATTTTTGAAGCTTTAAAAAAGCTGGAAAGTTTAGAAAGGTTTGTTTGTTTGTTTAATTAAAAGGCTAATTCGTTTCATTTCAAAATGGCATATATCATGGGGGAAAAGCCATCCTAGAAATGTTTCTTATTGTTTATATTTGTCAGTGTTTTCTGTTTAATAGATTTTTTTAATGTTATTTTGATTTCTTACATATAGCTCCTGTTACGGATTTAAGATTCCTTTATCTATTTGGGATTTAATTGGAAAGTCAGATTACTGCATTGAATAATCCTGGCATCCTTTAAGAGCTGAAAAAGATGATGTTGCTAAATAGAGCAAATACAGTTCATTGGTCCTGATATTTCACTGTGAAGAAGACTTCACACTGTGAAGTTCCCTCTGTGAACAAGATATTCTAGTATAGGTGTAAAAATATCTAAATGGAAGTGTATCAAGACTAACCTCACCGCTAAGAACAAAAAATGTTCTACATAAATAATTTTAAACTGAAAGCATCAGTACATAATTATTCAAATTTGGCTTTTATAATAGGTGCTGGTGCTGCATTTTAGGTTTAAACAGTAATACTCATTTTGTGGAAAGGTTCTGAAGAATTGGAGAATTATCTGAATTCTGTGTTTCGTAATTTGTGATGAAATTGTTTCTTATCTAAACACATAGCTTCACATTTTTAAAATATCTACTAAATGGCAAATTGTTAGCAACCAACTTGAAAAGAGTAAGAATATACAAGGAAAACGACAGTTTGTAGTTTTTGATGAAAAGTCTAATTAAAGTGTTAATATAAGATAAAAAATAGTGTAATACTGCTTCTGTTGTTAAAAGGGATTCTTTAGCTAATGACTTAAACTGATATAATACATAAAAACTTTAAAGATTTTATGATAAAACTAGTCAGTGCAGTGATCAAGAAGGGTAGTAGGTAAAGTTTGAAATACCATATTTATCAAGTAGTCATGTATCTTTTGCCTTTGAAGAATCCTTGAAGGAAAACTTAGCTGATAGGATCATTGAAAAACAACAACAAAAAAGTTACCTGCTGAAGTTAGAGCTTTCTGTGCTTGCAACTATCTGTCACAAGAGTTATTTGTAGGATTAGGAATAGGTCTGTCACACCATCTCTATTAGATTTTTAATGTAGATGTTCTGCAATACCTATATATCTACATTTAGCATTCAGGAAGCAAATGTGTCTAACTTAAGAGCTTTAGGCCTAAATGAAGTCTAAGTACCTAGTGCAACAGCTCCTTTGTGGCCAGTTTCTAGTGGCACAAAGTCCACTGGTTCTCTGAGCACTGCTTTGATAGGCTCTTCAATCTCTCTGAGCCTCTCGATTTCTCTGTGTAAGTCTTCAACCAGTGAAGAGTAAACATCAGATTCAGATTTCCAGTAGCATATAGACTGGCTTGTATGCAATAAACAATATTTAGAACAGGAAGTACTTCTTTCTATACATCCGTTCTTCCATGCTTCTGTTTTTATTTTAGTGGGATTTGATCTAGTATTTCAGAGGTATTGCCATTAAAAGAATGGGAAAAGCAATTTTTTTGACTCCTAATAATTTTCAAGATTTCAAAAAATGTTCTTTTCTGAAATTGGCACAAGTTGAAACCTTTAAGAAGAAATCAATAACTTGAAACTCATTGCCTATCAACAAGATTAGAATTTTTATCTTTGTTATATTTGAACTATGTTTAAAGATTTTGAGCCTTGTTTTTTAACTTGTTAAAGATAAGGCAATGTTTCAGCAAACAATGTCAGATGGCAACAAAGAAAAGTTTAAAAAATAGCAAAAGACAAAATTTATCTATATGAAAAGTATTTAAGTTAAATAACACTGCTGTTATAGAACTATGACAGTATAAACAGATTGAGGAAATTCAGACTTTGATGGAGATTTCTACCCATCTATTTAGTGAAGGTGTTGAACCATATTCCAACTTGAATAGATTATGCAGATGAGCCCAGTGATGTTACGCTTGGCTTTAAATAGTTTGTGAAAGTGGTCCTGTTACATTTATGCTTCTCAGAATGAAAGACTATGCTCAAAAACTTGAGAAGTCGCTTTCCATCCTCCTTTTAATTCAGAGCTTAAATTAAAACTGACCCTTCCTGTAGTTTTAGTTTTGACCGATGATGGTCAAAGGACTGGAGCACCTCTCCTGTGAGCTGGCACTGTTCAGCCTGGAGAAGAGGAAGCTCAGGGGGGATCTTACCAATGAGTATAAATACCTGAAGGGAAGTTACATAGAAGACAATTCCAGGCTCTTTTTAATGGTGCCCCATTCCAGGACAAGAGGTCATGGGCACAAACTAGAACACAAGAGGTTCCGTCTAAACATCAGGAATATTCCTTTACTGTGCAGGTGATGGAGCACTGGAACTAGTTGCCCACAGAGGTAGTAGAGTTTCCTTCTTTGGAGATCTTTAGAAACTTCCCGGACATGGACTGGTCAACATGCTGTAGGTGTCCCAGTCTGAGCAGGGGTTTGGATGAGATGACCTCCTGAGGTCCCTTCCTGCCTTAACCACTCTGAGCTTGTAAAAATCTATTGAGTGTTTTTTTTTTGTTTGTTTTGTTTTTGTTTTGTTTTGTTTTTGTTTTGTTTTGTTTTGTTTATTTTCTAGAGCATTTATCCCAGTTCTGAATTACTGAACAAATAGTAAGTCATTGAATCTGTCCATGTGGTTTCTGTACAGATTGAGTCCAACGCAGTTTTATTTACAATGACTATTTTTTGCTTTTCAGCCTTCATTTAAATGGGAAGCCAAATTGTGGTGTAGGAGGTTGACAATTACCATTCCACTTCTTGGTGATTATTTATAATAAAAGGAATGTTGGAGTTGTAGATATAGTTCAAATTTAATGAAATAATGGGCTTCCTGACTACAGCAGACTGAGCTTTGTCTGGTTTCTGCAGTGATGAATTGACCATGTCAAACTTTGCAATCTACCCTAGTGAAATATTTTGCTATGAAAGTTTAATATTCACTCTTTATTTATGAAGGCAGTAGTACTGTCACAACATGTTATCATACAAGTGCCATTTTATGTGATTTATTTTAATGAGTGTCACTCATTTATATGTTTAGAGATTTTTGACCCATATTTAATGCCAAAACCTCTAAGTGTTTTGAAGCATAATGAGTCCACCATTATTATTGTTTCTTAAATCAACACATAATACGTTTGCAGTTGTATCTCATCTCAAAAGCTGCAGTGGTACTTTCTTGGATATGGTTGAGCAAAAGCTTTACCCTGCTTTTTGCAAAACCTTCTCTGGAAAGACCTCATAGTTAGCAAAGAAAAAGTATGGGATCATTTAAAGTAGTCATTCTTTGTGTAGCTGTTCTGAAGAATCTATGAAACAGCTTGTTCTGTAAGAAACTGTATTAACTTGTGCTCATTTGGGACTGAAGGATACAGCACATTGCTTGATTACAGCTTGGGTAGCCTTAGAGGAGATATAGTCTGTACTTGAAATTCAGCAAGTTAAAGATGTATTATGGCTGAGTGAGATTAAAATGGCATATTTAGTTGTCTTCTAGGACAGCAGTTCAGTTATATTCGTATTACAAATGAAATCTTTCAGACCAATGATTTAACAAAGACAAAAAGTATGGCAGGAATTATTCCCACTACATATATTGAGTAGACATGTTGCTTTGTTAGAGAAAAGACGATTTCTTAAAGACACTAAAATGTTGCTTATATCCTTAGACAGCCATTTTTATATGTACTGGGTGCAGAGACCATGGCAGGGAGCTGCAGAGGCTTCTGTGAAGCAAAGTGAAGCATATCTGGACACTGACAGTTACTACCAGCTCCATTGGCCCCGCCAAAGAGCACAACAGAGCCAGGCAGCCACGGGGAGGTGCCTTGGGGAAAATGGATTTAAGAAGGGTAAAGAATGTTGCAAAGCAGCTGAGAGAGAGAGGAGACAGAAAGTGTGAGAAGCAATTCTGCAGACAACAAGGTCAGAGAAGGAAGGGGAGGAGGTGCTCCAGGCACCAAAGCAGAGATGCTTTATCATGCTTCATGCATCATGATGCATGGTGAAGCCGATTGTCTGCCTGCAGCCCAGGGAGGATCACATCAGAAGAGGTATCTCTGCTGCAGCCAATGAAGGAGCCCATAGTGGAGCAGGAGGCCTGGCAGGAGCTGCTGCCCATGCTGGAGCAGTCCATTCCTGAAGGACTGCCCCCTGTGGAGAGGAGGACCTATGCTGGAACAGTTCACGAAGGGCTGTAACCTGTAGGAGGAACCCCTTGCTGAATCAGAGTAAAAGTGTGAGGATGAAAGAGTGGCAGAGAGGAACTCACCTCAATGACCCATTGCACCTGTGCTGCTTGGAGGTGGGGAGAAGGTGAAAGACTTGGGAGTGTAAAGGTGAAGTTGAGTATGTGAAGAAGAGGGGCATCTTGATCCATGAGCTTTTCCATCTTCTTTTATTCCTGTGTCTTGTTGAGGAGGGTGAATGAGAGAGTGGCTGGATATGGGTCTGGCAGCCAGTCAGCCCACCACAGTACAGCATAACTCCCGCAGTAAATATGAATTATTTAAGGCAGCAGTAAACTACCATCTGCATTTTGTGAAAAGGCAGTTTTCAAAACATAAATTCAGCAGTAATTTGATTGTTGAGCTCTGTGTTTTGAAATCAAAGGATCAGATTCCTGGCTTGTTATTTTCTTCCTTTGGCTTTGGCAAGATATTAGTTTTTCCTTTTTTTTTTTTTTTTTTTTTTTTAATATATATTTCTTCTACTCTCTTAAAAGCTGTTATTATTATACTATTATTATACTTTTTTTTTCAGACTGAAGACGAATAACGCTAAAATGTTACCACAATGCATTACCTGACATATATCCATATATGCTTAAATTATTGTTACAATAATAAGTGGAGATTGCTGTTTTGCACAGTAAAGTTCTCCCAGATTCTTAAGGTTCCTGCATTCATTAAAATTCCCTCCATAAAACTATAAAAGGAGAACCTTCTGTATATGACATAAAACAAACACTAACGAAACAATAAAATGTAGACAGATCAGATGAGTTAGTCTGAAGAAGAACCCCAAAAAAGATATATGGATAGCAAGTCCTCAGCACAGAATGTTTTGCTCTTCAGTTCTGCTCTTATTACCTCACATTGCTTCACTGTAGTCATCTGACCCATGTATGTCAGAAGCTATTCAAGACCTCTGTCCTGGTGCTAAAAAGCTGGACTTCAAGTCATAGTTGGAAATATATAGTGAAGTAAACTGTGATGCCAAGCAGCATTCAGACTCAGCCTATTATTCAGGCATCATATCCCTTCTGATATATAAAGGACAGTTGTGGTACAGACTGTTACTGTCACCTGGGAAGCATGCAGCCTGTGTTTGAGATAGAATTTACAGAAATCTTCAAAAACTTGATGCTACTTAAAATGTACGATCTGGTAGACTAATAGCTGTGTTGCCTTCTCTGGGATTTGAGACAATGGTCCTTAGGAATTCTGTACATTCTGTCTAGAAAAATAAACTGTTCCTAATGATATAAATCAATACTTAGTACCGTTGGAATTCTTACAAATGCAAATGTGAGCATCTCTCATAGCCAAGCAGTTAGTGGAGTGTGATATATGGTATAGCTGTTCTGGTTTTACAAAAACTGCTGCACAGTGATTCTAAACCACTTCTCTATTTTTTATTTTTATTTTTTGTGATCTTCATGATAATGGTAACATGTTCAGTGTTCTTGCTTCATTTTTGCTGTTTCCTTCCCTTGCGTGAAGTGCCAGGATATTCCTCAAATTAGGATATCCCTCAAATTTATGGTTTTTGTCATGCAATTTAATATGCGGTCTGCAGACAGAATGCAGAAAAAGTTTTCAGCTTCAACATTCTGTCCAGCCTTTCTCATTGAATTGTGAAGGAAATACTACCACTGTAGATAATTTTTGTACATCAGAGTTCTTAATTCCCCAAGATAATTGTCATGTCATGGAGTTTCAATTAGCTGTACAGGACAGAAAGCTTAATTGATATCGGTGTAGCCGGGGCTGCTGACTTCTGACTTTCTGGAGGTTTAGGTGATAGATTTGCGGAATGTACTTCATTACAATTCTTAATATGTTTTTAGGCTTATTAAGATTTGCTATTCATTCTTTTTTTTTTTTTTTTTTTTTTTTTCAAATAAAAAACTAAATGTGGAATATATTTCCAGCAGTGGCCAATGTTTTACTAGTGGTCGCAGAACTGTGTTTCAGACTTCGTTATTACAATGCAGTCCTTGGAATTTCCTTATTTGAACAATGATACCACTTTTTGCATAGTTAATAGTTTATATGTGTAATGTACATGAACAGAATAGAGGGCAAAGTAGGAGTAGAACAAAAGTAGCAAATAGCAAAGAAATAAAAACCCATAAAAAAAGAACAAATAGCAAAGAACATAACATACCATGACACAGAACAGATACCAGTAGTGGTAGTACTAAAAATAGCACTACTCTCAGAGTATTCACCTTCAAAATGCTAAACAAATTATACTTCGTAATACTCCACCCTTTGAACACTTCCAAAGTTATTTTGAAAGAGGCCTTCAAAGCAATATTATGTTAACTAACAATTTAATCTCACTTCTGTTAGGAATAATCTTTTTAAATTTTGTCCTCCAAAGTAATCGGATCGTAGCTTGCAAGCCTCTTCATTGCAAGTATACCAGACGTGTATACCCAGGAAGCTCAAAATGACAAGAAACTGTATGAGATACGCACACTGCCAAAAGACCTTTGTCAAAATCATACCTCATCTACAGTGGTTAAAAGCCTGGATGAGCACCAGCATAGCCCATCATTAGGAATTCCAGATGTCAGAGAGTCTAGAGTCTGGATGTCCTCTTTGAAGGGACTTCTGTGTCTTGGAGGGGAAGAATGATGTAAAGTACAATTTAAACTTCATTTGAACTTCAGTGAATTTATTATGCTTTTGGAATTACAGTAGAAACAAGGACTCCAGCCAAAGTGACACAAGGGGAGTAGGAAACTTCATGCTGTAGAGCCAAACAAGTCTTGCAGAACCAGGTTACAATGTCCCATGTGCCGCAATGCAGACACTTGGAGCTGGGAGTACAAGAGATTAGTCAATTCCTGAATATACTCATAATCAAAACACCTAATGTTGCATGTTAATGAGACATTTTTGTGTTTTTAAAACATTTTAAGGAAGAATGCTTTCAATACTGAATTTCAGTTACTCAGTCTCAGTATTTCTTTTTCATTTTTAATCAGTAGTACCAGTATTGATATGTTCTCTATTTTATCTGTGGAATCATTTTTATTGCTTTTTTTTTCCTTCTATTCTGTTTGTTTATTGGTTAATGTCTTCCATTCATCCTACATTGCATTTATTCTGTTTGCACCGTCTGGCATCTTCTCTTTTGTTTTCAGTTTTACCCAGTCCCTGTTCCTCTATGCAGGTAGGACAGATGTACTAATCTAAAATTTGCAGGAGCCGTCATCTTTGAAACAATAACATTTAGCTCTTCAGAGATTATGAATCATATATATGATTCATATTCTATTCACACACTCAGTGAATCTTTATTGTGCTGTTGTTCCTAACCATTGCCATTGAGCTTTCTTTCAAATCTATCCATAGTGAAATACTTACTTTAAGGTCTTTAATTTCATACTTGCTGTAAGAAAATAAAAAGTTAATTTTTTAATTTTTTTTTTTCAAGCTGCCAAAACCAGCAATCCTTTGAAAGACATTATAAATATTGATGATAATTTTTGCTTTTGTTCATTATCACAATATTTTTGAAAATACAGCTCTCTTTTTAGCTCTGTTACAGTATGTTAATTAGGGACTTGGGCATGAAGTCAAAATCATTAATAATAAAGCCCTACTCATTTAATAAATCTCAGATATTTGAAGCCACATGGGTTTCGTGTCCTATGAGGAGATTAGCATGATTTTAGAATGGAATTAAAATATTGTTTGGAAAAGTAAGATTCTGAGATAATATCATTGTATTTCTCTGAGAACTGTATGTCTGTGTAAGTTGTATTTCATACATTTTATAATGATATGGCAAAAGAATTCTCTGGTTTAGCCTATTTCACAAATTCTTACAAATTGCTTTGCTCGTATCTGACCATCCAAACATGAAAAATAAATCCAAGTTAACAGCATGACTCTGCTTTCCTCAGATTCACATTGCAAGTCAAGAGCATAGACTTCATATCAATGAAGAGCCAGTTTTGAATAACACTGCTTCTCAAAACAGAGCACATTCATATAGGGCAGTAGTTTGCATTATATATCATGAAAATAGAGTTTTCAGTTCGTGGAAAAGTATGGAGGCAGGTTAGCAGAACTGCCACCTTGGACTTCCAGAGGGCAGACTTTGGCCTGTTTAGGAGACTGGTTGGCAGAGTCCCTTGGGAGACAGTTCTGAAGGACAAAGGAGTCCAGGAAAGCTGGGCACTCTTCAAGAAGAAAATCCTAAAGACGCAGGAGCAGGCCATCCCTATGTGCTGAAAGATGAACTGACAGGGAAGAAGACTGGCCTGACTGAACAGAGAGGTTCAGCTAGAGTTCAGGAAAAAAATAGAGTTTATGGCCTTTGGAAGAAGGAGCAGGCCACTCAGGAGGACTATAAAGATGTCACAAGGCTGTGCTGGGAGAAAATTAGAAGTGCCAAAGCCCAGCTAAAGCTTGATCTGATCATTGCCATTAAAGACAATAAAAATGTATTTGTAAATACATAAGCAAGAAAAGGAGGACTGAGGAAAATCTCCATACTTCATTGGATGTGAAAGGAAATACAGTGACAAGAAATGAGGAAAATGCTGAGGTACTTAATGCCTTTGCCTCAGTCCTTAGTAGTAACACCAGTTGTTCTCTGGGTATCCAGCCCCCTGAGCTGATAGGTAAGAATGAGGCGAAAAAATAAGCTCTTGAGGAAGCTCTCAAGAGGAAATTAATAGTGATGTGCTACACCACTTAGATTACACAGGTCTATAGAACCAGATGGAGTCCACTCAACAGTAGTGAAAGAGACAGTGGAACTGCTCACCAAGCCTCTTTCCATAATTTATTAGCAGTCCTGGCTATTGAGGAAGGTCCCAGTTGACTGGTGGCTGGCAAATGCGATGCCCATCTACAAGAAAGGCCAGAAGGAGGACCCTCAGAGAACTACAGGCCTGTCAGTCTACCTCAGTGCTGGGGAAGCAGATGATCTTGGGTGGCATCATGTGGCGCACACAGAACAGCCAGGTGTTCAGGCCCAGTCAGCCCCCACTGTTCTAAATGTGCCTGAATGTTAAACTAAATATGAGAAGTTTCTTTATATTCAGTGAAAACCATACTGGTTTGCAATTCAGTGCACTTTCTTTTTCATACAGCTTGGAAAAATGAGAGGATAAACACCCCAAGAAGTATTTAAAATGAGTAGTGTTGATTATTCTGTATTTATTTATTTATTTTTCCAGTGAGCCTTCTGTCTTAATTTCCATTATAAAAATGATACACTGTTGTACTGGATGTATTAGCTACATGTTAATTTTTCTTTTTTTTTTGTTATGGGGAAATTATATCTAGTCATGGGAATGCATAATTTCTCTCCAAAATATAGCAGTGAACAGGAATAATGCCATGCCAATACATGATGAAACACAATTACTCTAAACTCTGCATTTATACAGTGTTTAAATTTAAATGGCTTGAGTGAGAACACTGTAATGTATTGTCTTCTTTTCGCTAACAGGAACCATGATAATTTCTGTATTACACCTTTAGCAGCTCTGTCCCTGGTCTGCTGGTAATTAATACTGCAAAATCCACACAGCACGAGAAGACTATTAGACTTAGAAACCAACTTGCATAGAAATGCATAGAAATTACAGATGCTGAGAAGAGACTTTATTAAATCATACTGAACATTACATTAGCAAACACGAAGAATACATTCCTCCCACACTGCCACCTGCTTTTTTAACTAAGGGCTGTTTCTTGTACCAAAAAGTTATTTCTTGTTTGCCTTTGGTTACCATAGGGTTTAAAAGTTTAAATGAAGATACTTGATTGAATATTTACAACTACCTTAGTTGCCTTGACTTTAGTCACTGAATAAACAGCTTAAATTAATTAAACTTTTATGCATGATATTATGTCTCCTAGCACCTCCTCGGGGCTTTAGCAAGTATATTTGAAGGGAACAACAGAAATTCAGATATGAAAAATGGAGCTAAGGGCAGAAGAAAATGCTCAAACTTCTACATAGAGGATAGATAAAAGTACATAGGCACCTATATATTATCGTGTTGTGTTGACGAACAATAGGACCATATTGCATAATTTAAAATATGACCATGTGACATTGAAAAATATCATGTATTTTGAATTAAAAAGTGAAGTAAGTAAAGGAAATTTTTAAGGTTAGAAAAGACCTGGGGTTAGAATTCAGGTTAGAAAAGACCTCTAAGATCAACTAGTCCACTAATTCACTTTTTCTTAATCTCTTCACTTTTCTTCTTCACTTTTTTTTTTTTTTTTCTGAAACCCATAGTTGTGAGGTTGTGTCTCCTACAAATTCTGGAAGTCATTAAATTGAAAGAAGAGGATGACTAATTTTCGTCATACTGCTGTTGGTGGTTGATGGAAGAGTAATGGTCAAAAGAGGAATATTCAATGAAATTAAAGATCCTGTCAAGGTTAAAAGGTATTAGGTCTGAGCTTATAGAAAAAAAATCCATGTTTAGATGACCTCAGCTAATTAAAACAGGACATCAGAGATAAAAATTAGCCATGGAACATCTCTAGAAATGATCACACTGAGCACTATGACCTTAAATGTGTTCTTTCAGAAATACGATAAACAAAAAGAAACACATTAACAAGTCTTGGGAACTCATTTTCAAACCACTTTATGAGTTTCTTCAGTTTATTGAGTGAAGTGCTTGGCATTAAATGTCAGAAGATTGTTGTTACTTGCAAAATACATTATTAAATGTTAAGTCAAACACACGTGCTTATAGGGTAGTTTGAAATTAAAAAGAGACTATCACATTTTTTATCAGTGACATCAAATGATAATAAACCATCAGTACAGCTAAGGTGGGCTGTTAAACTAAAGAAAAATATTAGAAATGTGAAAAAATCCATTTCTTTACTTTGCAGCAGCACAGTGTAGTTGAACACTGCTGTTGTAGACAAGTCACATAGACATAAGTAGCTTGTGAGGAAGCACCTGTTCATTTTGTCCATTTTCCATACAAGAAAACAAAGCTAATCTAACTGATGCAGACTAGTCTCATGGAGCAGTTCTGACAGTCATGATTTCTGGCAGTGGATATGTGGCAACAGCCATGGTAGTAGAGGTTTCCATGCTGTGTTAACTCTCCAGACGTCTCAGCTGTTTTTGTGCAGTGCATGACCATGATCCCATAATACACTTTCTACCACTACCAAAAAAAAAAAAAAAAAAGAAAAAAGAAAAAGTAAAGTAGTAAAGTAAAATGAGTGAAGCAAGTGAAGCAATAAAGCAATGAATATTTTTGACTGAAGTAGTGAAAGTAGTAGAACATATACTTTGAATCCTAAATGTAGCAAAGATTCTGTATTCAACTTCTTTCCTTTGTTCTGTTAGAAATAATTCTATAAAGAGTTAGTCCCTGAACGACAACTTTAATGGGTCATTTATTAATGAGGCCTCCTCACTGTTGAAACAGCTGTTTGTAATGAGGTTAAAAATGAAAGGTGCTTCTGGAGACTGATGTCTGCCTCCTTAATGTGGAGTGGGGATCTGACAGTTATGTCATCTACAGACTTAAATGACCTACAGGATTTCCAAAGAATCAAGCTCCCTGGATATTTACTTCCAGTGATTTTTTTTTTTTTCTCTGGGACACACATACATAGCATTGCCTACTTCTGTGTGACCTGAGGTTATGAAGAGGCCTCTTAGAAGGAGACAAGATACTGTCCCAATGATGCTGAATGATGTGTACTGTGTGGGAATATATGTATTGTATGTGTACCCACCAGCGAGAAATTACGGGGGTTTGTTAGTCTTAATATAGCAAAGACCTGTGCAAATAAGTATATTCATGTTTCACAGCTAACCAGAAACTGTGGATATTGTAAGTACCTTTGTATCAGTGTATTAGCTGTACTGTTCTGTGAGACTTCAGAGATCCAAATGCTCATGTCATTCTTTCTTTGGTGCTGAGACACTGTATATTGTGTAGGGCAAATAGAGGACTTATGGAGTGTGTGTGGGGGAGCTTTTGTTTGCTATCTCTCTTCCTGTATAAGCATTCAGAATTTTTTGGAGATCACATTTAGAACCACTGGACTATAAAAAAAGGTGTAAACATTACTTTGTAGAGCAGCCTATTTATGCTTTGAAGTATCATAGAATGGTTTGGGTTGGAAGGGACCTTAAAGATCACCCAGTTCCAACCCCCTGCCATGGGCAGGGACACCTTTCACTAGACCAGGCTGCTCAAAGCCCCATCCAGCCTGGCCTTGAACACTTCAAGGGATGGGGTATCCACAGCTTCTCTGGGCAACCCATGCCAGTGCCTCAACACCCTCTGAGAGAAGAATGTCTGCCTTTTATCTAATCTAAATCTACCCTCTTTTATTTTAAAACCATTACTCCTTGTCCTGTCACTATACTCCCTGACAAAGAGTCCCTCCCCAGCTTTCCTGTAGGCCTCTACAAGGTCTCTCTGGAGCCTTCTCTTCTCCAAGCTAAATACTCCCTCAGCCTGTCTTCACAGGAGAGGTGTTCCAGCCCCTTGATCATCTTCATGGCCCTCCTCTGGACTCGTTCTAATACATCCATGTCCTTGTGCTGGGAGCCTTGGAGCTGAATGCAGGACTCGAGGTGGGGTCTCACAAGAGCAGAGTAGAGGGGGAGAATCACCTCCTTCGACCTGCTGGCCACGCTGCTTTTGATGCAGCCTAGGATATGGCTGGCTTTCTGAGCTGCAAGCTCACACTGCCAGCTCATGCTGAGCTTCTCTTTAACCAACACCTCCAGGTCCTTCTCCTCAGAGCTGCTTTCAATCTATTCTCTACCCAGCCTGTATTTGTGCTTTGGATTGTCTTGGCCCAGATACAGGACCTTGCACTTGTACATACATATACTTCTTCTATTCTAATCATTTATTAAGATTCTTAGACATATGAATGATATGTTCAGGTCAGTGTCAGGAGTTCCAGTCAGATTATAGTTTAATAGAAGATTTAATTGGATTCTGGACAAGTCTTTAAATATCTTTTCTATGAAAGACAGGTTTTCAAAAATTCGTTGAAAAGTTGGCAGTGCTGTATTAGCAAATTGTTATTATATTGTTTTCTGGAAATATCATCTATGTCCTTTTACATGACATGTCTTTAGATTGAGAGATGTAATTCCTTCCTTCACCAGACTTTTATAATGTATTATGCCATTAAGACACAATGAAGCATCTTTTAATGGTCCATTAACACAAGAGCTGCATGCACTGTGTGGAGAGAAAGAATATCTTCCAGAAGTCTAACTCTTCAAAAAGAAGTTTTGAATATTGGTATCAAAATTCAAACTGTATTCTAGGTGTTATTCTTCTCCTGTGACTTTTTAAATACTGGGCTTTTGCACTTCTGTTGCTGTTATAGAATTTGGTAGGAGAATTTTAAAAACTGCCTTTGAAACTCAGTCTGTAGCTAGCTGTTTATTTATCAGTGACTGAATCCCACATTAAAGAAAATACCTGTGATACAAAAACAGGAGAAAAAAAGTTTTCATAATCCTAATATGGAAGGAATAAGGCCCATAAGCCAAAGCTTTGTAATTTAATTAAGTTTATAGTGAGGTGCTACTTTCTTGAAAAGTACAGTATGCAGACAAATAAGAGAAACTATCTGTGAGGAAAGTGATAGGAAACTGGTCCACTTAGGCCAGGCAGAAGTCCACACACTGGACATGAGAAATGGACTTTTGTGTTTGTTTATTTTTGTAATATATTTTATTGGACTGGATATTGCAATGGAATACATCTTGACATTTGGTAAGAGTCCTTGCTAAATACTAACATTAAGCAAATCAATTAAATGTCCGTCAAGGATGTGAAATGTTTCCCTGAGTGAAAATGAAATATGTCAAAAGATAACGATAGGAAGGAAAGTGTAACCTCAACCCCTAATCACTGTGTCTAAAAAACTAGGTAAAGAGGAAGACATACCGTATAAATAAAAAAATATAAAAATTAAATGCTTATATTTCCATATCAGACAAAATTTGAGTTTAATACAGAAAATAGCTGCACAAAACATAACTGTATATTATCCAGAGGTGGTAGTTTGCTCCTCAGCCGTTTGGTGAAGAGCAACTGTTAATTACAGCCGATACTGTAGAATGAGCAATCAGACCTTTGTAATACTTGCTCATTATTCCTATGAAAAGCTACTCCACCCCATGTTCTTGTGTAAATTTCTGTACATGCCATAATTTGTGTAAAGTTTCCAGTGTGACCTTTTGTTGCAAATTTGACCTGTACATGTAAGACATGTTAGGTCCATGTGATGTTTGAACAGTACTAAATGGTCTTTGTAAACATAGTTATAGGGTGATCTAAGTTCAAAGTAGATTATTTTGAAAGTGGAGGAAACCTCTCCCTATTTTAGTTTGTCAAAATCATATTCTTAGGAGCTAAGAGAAACTCAAGAACAAAATGAGTCTTCTGACTTGTACTACATTAATCTGTCCTCAGTAGTACATTAATCTGGCCTCAGGCCATCTCCCTTGCTTTGTCTTGGGCTACAATAACATCCATAGCAAATAGGACATTCTGCATTAACTGGGTGTATGATCTATTGTGTTCTTCATCTTGGATGGGTATGGCGTAATTTCTTAGATGCATGATGAAAATTGTGCTTCACATATGAAAAATACCTATAATCTAAGTACCTACAATCTGCATTCCTTTAATGCAGTAAAAAATGTTTTTTTTTTTTTTTCTGAAAACTGTGAAGATACAAACAGTCAAAAACTTTGTTAGTTTAGCTAACATTAACTTTTTTCTTAAGAGCTTACATGAAAAAGGAGTGTGAAATTTAGCTTAACTGATTCAATTTATATACAAAGCTGCGATATGTTCTGCCTTTCCCCATCCATTTTCCTTTTCCTCCGTTATCTTCTTTCCCCTCTATTCCTTCCTTCCTTTTTCTACTTCTCATTTCCCTCTTTTCTTTCCTTTCCACACCCTTTTTTTTTTTTTTTAAACATGCCTTCCCCTCCCACCTTTTCCCCCTTTCCTTTCTCTTTTTCTCTGCCTTTTTTCTGTAAACATGAAAAATTCTCATTCTCTTCCCATGTCTCAGAAAGATAAATGAACTAATTTAAAATATTTTCCATGCCTCATCTGTCCACTCCACAACCTGTCAATGAGCTTGGATTGGGAGCTTTCATGCCAATAGTCCACATCGAGCAGTTGTATTATTTTGAAATAAGAATGTTGTTTCCATGGCAAACTTGGGATTCTTTTTAACTGTGCTGACATCCACATACTTTTGGGTTTATGCAAGAAAGATGATAGTTGATGAGATTTTTTTGAAGCAGAAGGTCATTTGTCTACCTGACCAAGATAAAAACATCATCTTGGTCTTTTATTGTTTTTCCCTCATGTAGCAAAGCAACAGGGGGAAATAGAACATGGGGAAAAACAATTTGTTTCAAAAATGTTCTAATTTCAATTTTTGCTTATGCATTTTTGCCCAGAACCATATCAACCATTAAGTATATTAATGGTTAATACGTTTTCTTTTAAAAGAGTAATTGTTTGGCAGATTTTTGTCATGACTAAAAACTGTAAGACGCTGCTCACCATGTTCTGCATTATGGTCAGATTATTCTAAATATTTACTCAGTGATGTTAATACGTGACTTAGATCTGAGGGAAATGTTTAGAAAGAACTTACTGTTTCTGAGGTACTACAAGCTGATTCATTTTAGATTGTGGAATTTTGTAAACTTCTTACACTTAATACACTTTAGTATGTCTTTAAAGAATGTCATAACTTTTCTGCACTGCCTTATCACTTCTGGCTGTTCAAATGACACTATTTGCTGGTGAGGTATAGTGTTAACATCAGTTTTGCTGAGAAATAGATTTTGGCTTTTGGCTGAAGGCTTCAAAAATAATCTTTTATTTGTAAGCTAAGAAGTCCCCCAAGACTTTTAGAAATGAAAAAAAAAATATTTCTGTGAGTTAATGATGAACAGGTTTAAATTCTATGTGCCCCCTGACCCCTTCCTGAAATTGAAAAACAAAAACAAAAACAAAACCACAGTAGCTCCAAAGACCCAAGTTTTTTTAAACATGCCTTCCCCTCCCACCTTTTCCCCCTTTCCTTTCTCTGTTTTTTTTTTTTTTTTTTTTTTTTTTTTTTTTTTTTTTTTTTT
>NC_048926.1:30540396-30545220 GCF_011077185.1 Oxyura jamaicensis
GTTTCAGAAAGATAAACACCCTGGAATTGTCCTTTTTCCCCAGCTTTGTCTTACTCAGTGTTTGTATGTTACTGTTAATACCTAGACATAGCATGGCTCACTTGCTCAAGTTACTGTAGGGGTGCCAGGTGGTTCCTAGCCAGTGGCATAACCTCACTTAACTGCTTTACTTATCCCTCTTGTCTAATAGTGTATTCTGTCCACAACTGCTTCTCTTCAACAGAAAATGACTTGACAAGCAGCTGCGTCCTCATTCAGTGTGCTTCACAAGCACAATATTTTCCTTCCCAGAGGCACAGTGCATTCACCTACATAATTGGCCATGACCCCTTCTTGCCCAGAGGACTTATAGTGAAGTCCATTCTAATTTTCTAATCTTTTAAGACACAAAGCAGCACGTTACTGTCATGCTAGTAGGTAGATTAAATTTTGATATGTGTACTTGTATTGTCATCAGAGCTTTCTGTTTGAGCTTGACAAGATTTTTGTTTCTGAACATTTGAGCACACGTCTTAAATGCTATAGGAATGTCTCTTTAGTGTATTTTGTCGTGTCCGGGGGAAGGTAGAGAATATCTTTTTAGTATATTGGTATCGCCTTACAGATTAGCTATTCTCAGGTTGGAAAGTTTATTATATAAGAGATGGCAATACCTTTATTTTGATAACAACTTTCTTTTCATATTTTCATTTCAGTAAATTGCTTGCAGGATATTGCTAAGAATATAATCCTTTCAATGCCACATCTCAGTGTTCTAATTTTATCTGCTCTCTTATTAAAATGTTAAATTATTTGTGTGTGCCTGTATGTATTCATATGAAGTATTATAAAACAAGCCATGCAGAAACAGTGATCTTCTCTGCACTGAGTATAAATAATGATATTGCTTTTCAGAGCTGTGCTTTGCATTAAACGACAACTCATGAAGACGTGGAGCCTGAAATAGCCGTGCAATCTCTTATAGTAATTTACTCATCATTTGCGTTCTGAGGTAGCAAGTTCTGTATGCCTTCTGTAACTCTTCACTTTGTGTCATTATGTTCTGTCTCTTTTGAAACCTATTTAACCCTCCCAGGAGCTGGCAGGGCTCATTGAGAGGGCTTTAAACTAGGTAAGAAGGGGGGCATGGATGAAACAAAGCCTGTTGGAGGTGTGCCAGAGGGAACAGTGGCAAGGCTGGGGGAGAAGGCTAAGGCCCAGCTGAAGTGCATCTACACTAATGCACGCAGCATGGGCTACAAGCAGGAGGAGCTGGAAGCCATTGTGCAGCACGCAGGCTATGACTTGGTTGCCATCACGGAAACGTGGTGGGACCACTCTCATGACTGGAGTGCTGCAATGTCTGGCTATAGGCTCTTCAGAAGGGACAGGCAGCACGGAAGGAGTGGTGGAGTGGCTCTCTATATTAGAGAGTGTTTTGATGTCGTTGAACTTGAGGCTGGGAATGACAAGGTGGAGTCACTATGGGTTAGGATCAGCGGAAAGGCCAACAAGGGAAGCATCCTGGTGGGGGTCTGTTATAGACTGCCAAACTAGGATGAGGGGACGGATGAGGAGTTCTACAGGCAGCTGACAGAAGTTGCAAAATCTTCAGTGCTTGTTCTTGTGGGGGACTTTAACTTCCCAGACATATCCTGGAAACACAACACTGCCCAGAGAAAGCAGTCCAGGAGGTTTCTGGAGAGCATGGAAGATAACTTCCTGACGCAGCTGGTTGGCGAGCCTACCAGAGGAAGTGCCCCACTAGACCTTCTGTTCACCAACAGAGAAGGGCTGGTGGTCGATGTGCTGGTCAGGGGCTGTCTTGGGCAGAGTGACCACAAAATGGTAGAGTTCTCGATACTTGGCGAAGTCAGGAAGGGGATGAGTAAAACCGCTGTCTTGGACTTCTGGAGGGCTGACTCTGAGCTGTTCAAGACACTGGTTGGCAGAGTCCCTTGGGAGGCGGTTCTGAAAGACAGAGGAGCCCAAGAAGGCTGGGCGCTCTTCAAGAAAGAAATCTTAATGGCTCAGGAGTGGTCTGTCCCCACGTGCCCAAAGACGAGCCTGCGTGGAAGAAGACCGGCCTGGCTGAGCAGAGAGCTGTGGCTCGAGCTTAGGAGAAAAAAGAGGGTTTATAATCTTTGGAAAAGAGGGCAGGCCACTCGGACCCGAAGGATGCTGAGAGGTGGTGCAGGGACAAAATCAGAAAGGCCAAAGCTCATCTGGAGCTCAATCTGGCCACTGCTGTTAAGGACAACAAAAATGTTTTTATAAATACATCAGTACCAAAAGGAGGACTAAGGAGAATCTCCACCTTTTACTGGATGTGGGGGGAAACTTAGTAACCAGAGATGAGGAAAAAGCTGAGGTGCTTAACGCCTTCTTTGCCTCAGTCTTTAACAGCAAAACCAGTTGTTCTCTGGACGCCCAGTACCCTGAGCTGGTGGAAGGGGATGGGGAGCAGAATGTGGCCCCCACAATCCACGAGGAAATGGTTGGTGACCTTCTACAGCATTTGGATGTATGCAAGTCAATGGGGCTGGATGGAATCCACCCAAGGGTACTGAGAGAACTGGTGGAGGATCTGGCCAAGCCACTTTCCATCATTTATCGGCAGTCCTGGCTATCGAGGGAGGTCCCACTTGACTGGCGGCTAGCAAACGTGACGCCCATCTACAAGAAGGGCCGGAGGGTAGACCCAGGGAACTATAGGCCTCTTAGTTGGACCTCAGTGCCAGGGAAGCTCATGGAGCAGATTATCTTGGGTGTCATCATGCGGCAGTTGCAGGGC
This sequence comes from Oxyura jamaicensis, assembly GCF_011077185.1. Lineage (NCBI taxonomy): Eukaryota > Metazoa > Chordata > Aves > Anseriformes > Anatidae > Oxyura > Oxyura jamaicensis. Next base: position 30,543,170 of record NC_048926.1, read on the forward strand.
AAGCAGGCAATCAGGCCTAGTCAGCATGGGTTTATGAAGGGCAGGTCCTGCTTGACGAACCTGATCTCCTTCTATGACAAGGTGACACGCTGGGTGGATGAGGGAAAGGCTGTGGACGTGGTCTACCTTGACTTCAGTAAGGCATTTGACACCGTTCCCCACAGCATTCTCCTCAGGAAACTGGCTGCTCATGGCTTGGACTGGCGTACACTTTGTTGGGTTAAGAGCTGGCTGGATAGCCGGACCCAGAGAGTTGTGGTGAATGGAGTCAAATCCAGTTGGAGGCCGGTCACTAGTGGAGTCCCCCAGGGCTCAGTACTGGGGCCAGTTCTCTTTAATGTCTTTATTGATGATCTGGATGAGGGGATTGATTACACCCTCAGTGAGTTTGCAGATGACACCAAGTTAGGTGAGTGTGTCGATCTGCTCAAGGGTAGGAAGGCTCTGCAGGAGGATCTGGATAGGCTGGACCGATGGGCTGAGGCCAACGGTATGAAGTTCAACAAGGCCAAGTGCCGGGTCCTGCACCTGGGCCACAACAACCCAAACAGAGCTACAGGCTGGGAGATGAGTGGTTAGAAAGCTGCCTGGAAAAGAAGGACCTGGGAGTATTGGTTGACAGTCGGCTGAATATGAGCCAGCAGTGTGCTCAGGTGGCCAAGAAGGCCAGCAGCATCCTGGCTTGCATAAGAAACAGTGTGGCCAGCAGGGCTAGGGAAGTGATTGTCCCCCTGTACTCGGCTCTGGTGAGGCCGCACCTTGAGTACTGTGTTCAGTTTTGGGCCCCTCGCTACAAGAAGGACATGGAGGTGCTCGAGCGAGTCCAGAGAAGGGCAACGAAGCTGGTGAAGGGTCTGGAGAACAAGTCTTACGAGGAGCGGCTGAGGGAGCTGGGACTGTTTAGCCTGGAGAAAAGGAGGCTCAGGGGTGACCTTATTGCACTCTGCAGGTACCTGAAGGGAGGCTGTAGCGAGGTGGCGGTTGGTCTATTCTCCCACGTGCCTGGTGACAGGATGAGGGGGAATGGGCTAAAGTTGCGCCAGGGGAGGTTTAGGTTGGATATTAGGAAGAACTTCTTTACTGAACGGGTTGTTAGTCACTGGAATAGGCTGCCCAGGGAAGTGGTTGAGTCACCATCCCTGGAGGTCTTTAAAAGACGTTTAGATGTAGAGCTTAGGGATATGGTTTAGTGGAAGATTTGTTAGCGTTAGGTCAGAGGTTGGACTTGGTGATCTTGGAGGTCTCTTCCAACCTAGACTATTCTGTGATTCTGTGATTGACACAGAATCTGTCACTAGAATTTATCTTAACTCTAATGATCCTGCATGAGGAAAGATTGAATTGGCTTTGCAGAAGACCTGGGGATCATGGTGGACAAAGAGTTGAACAAAAATGCTGTTGCAGCAAAAAAGGCCAAATGCATCCTGGGTTTTATCTGTAAGACTGTAGCCAGCAGGCCCAGGTGACTGGTCTGCTTTTCCCTCTTATTTGGTGCTTGTAAAATGCACCTTGTAAGATGCAACTAGTCTCCCTATTACAGGAACCATATTACCATACTAGAGCAAGCCCAGTGAAAGACCACTGAGATGGCAAGGGCTGGAGCACAGGAGAGGTGTGTGGAGAGGCTGAAAAAATGGTCTGTTCAGCATGAAGAGACAAGAAACCTTTTTGCAGAGATCTTACTGCTGAAGTAGAGTACTGGAAATAAATACAAAGCTTACTTCCCTAAACTAGATATGGCCTAGTTATAGGCGGTGGGCAGTGCTGTGCAGGCAACAGTTGGAGCTCTAACAAGGTCTGTTATTTCTTCCTTTTTGCGTCATAAGACTCACGTTTAACCTGTTAAGGAGATCACATAGGGTATCACAGGAACATAAACCTTATCAGGTACTTCTTAAAATAGAAACTTCTTCACAAAGTGTTTTGTTCTCTTTGATTGCTTTTCTTTGTCTTTTAACTTGCAGTGCAAGGGATCTTCCATTACAATCACACAGTGTGCTTCAGAAGATCTGTTTTTTTTTTTTTTTTTTTTTTTTTTTTTTTTTTTTTTT
>NC_048926.1:30545320-30598646 GCF_011077185.1 Oxyura jamaicensis
GTATGCTTTTTCTTTGCTATTGCTACAAAGTATGATGCTATTGGTACTTTAGGAATTTCATCAAAACAGTAGATTTATACTGTATCCATACTTTTGTCAAAACCTGATAATATTTTATCAGCTCTTAAAACTTTATATTAAAGCAATATGTATATTTGGTGTAAAGTCAACATCTTTTCACGTTTCAATCAAAATTAAGCAAGATAATTCCAAAGCCATGACTTGCAAGTTCACTTCTTCAGAGTGGACCTAAAACCTACATTATTTCAAAAGTATTAGAAAATAATTGTTTCTTACTGATGCTGATGCATAAGTGTGTTGTTTACTTCTCTGCTGGAAAGTATGATTAACAGAATTTCACCTATATTTAGACAATGTCTATTATCCTTAATTTGCTGTGCCATCATGCTATGGGAAGACTTGCTCAGTAGTAGGAAATTGCAAATCACTTTCCTCAAACTTTTTTTTTTTTTTTCTTTTTTTTTTTTTTAATCCCCGTAAGATACTGGTTGTTAAGTCTGAAATACCAGAGGGATGCAAAATAGTCTCTTGATACTTCATCTAACAATGTTCTTGGTTAATTGTAATGTAATTGTCTAAAACTGTTGAACAAAGAAGTGGAATAGATGATGATCTAAGGAACTCTTTCTGATTCTAAGCTCTGTCAGTTTCATAGCTGAAGTATTCAGTGTGGTTTAGATTAATCAGGAATAAAGGGAAACATAAAAAGAAAAAAGTAATGAGCTTGTTTCCATAGAAACACACTATCTGCCAAAGTTAAGTGCTGACTTTGTATTCTGAAAGATGGTTGTGGAGAAAACATGTGCTCACTGATCTGCAGATAATGTGTCAAATGTCTTCATACTATGTATCTTCTCATTGCATTGTGCCTCGTTAACAAATCTTGATGCTAGTACCTCCTAGCCAACACTTCCAGTAAGACAAGACTGTAGTCTTTGCTTGGCTCCAACCCATGTTACGCTTTTGGACCGGAGAAAGAAAAAATTAGTTTCTCTATGCATTTTACATTGTGTATCTCAAGTTGCAACAGTTGACAAGCTGGTGATATAATACTTCTCTCAGTATTTTCTGTGAAATCTTTGCTCTGTTAAAACCTGTGGGTACTTTACTTTGGTTACAGTAGGAACAACATGTCAAATGTTGAATGTGATCATGCACAACAGCAATGTTGCTTCTATGGTGATATAAATTCTGAAGCAAAGCAGATTCATTACAAAATGCTAAAGATCTCACAGAAAGAAAAAAATTGCGTGTGATTTTTCACTAAGTTCCTAAACTTTACACTGGTGTTTCTTTCTTAGTCTTTGTTTCCAATAATACCTAAACGGCCAAAATTGCCAGCTATATGAAAAAGAATGAGATTATGTAATTCAGTTACTGACCAGCGGTTAATAACAACCTGCAGCAGTAGAAAAGAAATTCTTATGGGTTGATTTTTAATAATATTAAGAAATTTAACTTTAACAATTTTAGAGGCTCTCTCAGAATTGCTTCGCTTTGTAGAGTTTAATGCTTTACTACTGTAAGCATTTTCATATAAATCACTCTTCCTGCTAAGGTATAGGAATACTTTTGGGAGAAATCAATACTCCAGATTGTTTCCTAAAATCTAGCCCTGACTTTCAGCCACAACCATCAGCTTGTACTTGCTTTCATAAATCCTTGCTTCAGAAAGCAGTTTTACTGTATTTAATCCATGTTCCTATTAGGGACTGGAATTTGGTTTTGAAAATATTACTCTATTTGAGGGAAGCAATGTCAAATTATTTATATAAAAATGCGTGCAAATTATTATGAAAGCTATCAGTGGTCTGTCTTTTGCAAAATGCTGCCATTCATTTTTCTCAGAGTTCTTTAAAATCCATGCTTTTTATATAATTGCAACTTATTAATATTAAAGAGCTATTCCATGATTATGAAATCCATTTGTGACAATATTTTTTCACTTTGGGGGCAAAATAGGTCATTTCACCATCTAGAAAATTGCAGTGCATTGTTCTGTCCTATATTCTTAATCTCCAGTTATGTAAACAATTTTATTTATTTCCCAATTCATTTTGCATCTGGATCTCTGATTAAGATTGATTCTGAACCTCTTCCCCCACTGTCTCTTCATATTTGCAAGTGGTGATTCCCATTTTTCTCTCAGAATTTTGATGTCTTTTCCCTTTGCCACTGTATTATTATTATTTTTTCTTTATTTCATTTTTTAATATATTTTTAAACAAAACAGAACAAAACATATATATTATTTGTTATTGTCAATAATGACCATATTATGGTCATTCGTACATATATATATGTAAGAATATACATATATATATATATATAAATATATATGTAAGAATGGGAGAGAAGGGTGATAAAATCAATTTGAATTCATATTCAGCAAAGTCCCAAACGAGAGTATAAGAAATACATTCCTATTTACAAGTTATGGAGGGAAAGACTTGCTGATATGGGTCAGACATAGCACAGTTCAATTTACTACTAACAGCTAAAATACACAGTTTAGTATGTAGCTCAGCTAAGGTTCCTAAAATCTATGCAAAGTAGATTTTTATAGTTTAGCCTGGTTTTAATTAATCAAATATGTTAGATCAACTGTTTGACTTTTATTTTTAAAGATGAAGGAGCTTTTTCTTGTATCTCTGAAAGGGAAAATGTTGTCTGATACAGTTGTAGAAGTTGTGAATTTACTTCATAAATGTTGTATAAATGCCTTTTATCTGTACATATGTATAATTTTTGAAATTCATGTCTAGGATTGAGACTCATTGTAAAGCTAACATACATCTACATCATGACCTTCAGTGTTGTACAAAGGACAGAGCATCTTAGAAGTAATAAGATATATTTCATTGTTTATCAAACTTGATTATTTTTGTACTTCCTGAAAGAGGACTGTTATTCAGAATTTTTCTGGTATTTCGTAAAAGTAAGAAGAAATAGGATTTTTGTTTTTGTTGTTCTGGATATACAGTAACTTCCCTGTGCATATCTGTGATCCTAATCTTTTTGATATCTAAGGGAAAAATAACAGCATACCACAGAAGACAAATGTGTGTTTGGAGTTAACTGATGTAACAACTACCTTCCATGTATTTGGCATTGAGAAGGATTAATTTCGTTGTTGAAACACAGGAAGCATTTTCATTTATATATTGTGTGGCTTGAAGTCTGCATTCATATAACTACTTATGCCAAGTAGTGTTCCTTTTATATAAAAAGTTAATCAGAAGTATGGTAGTTTTACACCAGCATGACAGAAAACAGAATATAGCCAATTGTAATTTGACAGTTTATCATAGTTTATTTTTTATTTTTTCAATATTTTCAAATTGTAACTCTGAAAAGTAATGTGGGAAATAATTTTTCCTACAATATGTCAATTTGATTTCTTGTTAAGTTAAACCTGGACTGGAGAACAGAAAACTTGGACTCTATTATTGAAAGGGATGATATTTTGTTCCAATTTCTGTGGATTTGGCCATTTCATTAAATCTGGTATCTCTTCAGTTTTCCCAGCTGCACTTCCAGCTTGCCTTAAGCAGTTTTCTCTGACTGTCCTCTTCCTTTTATTTTCCTCAGCTTCTGCACTTCTCATAGGTATTAAATCGTAAAATATTAAACTGCAAGAACAATTGTACATATATGTATGTATTTGTAATTCCATCATTTTCTGAAGCATAACCATTGTAATATTTTAATTTCTACACCTCTGAACTTTTCATGATACTGTAGTAGTATACAGAACAAACATAGAAGCATGTTGTAACATTCATATATTTGCTGCCTTGCACACATGCAGCCAGTAATTTAAGGAGACCACCATTTCCAGCTGTAACATACTTCCCTAAGTTACTGCTAGTTTACCTACACTTTCCTGTTTTATTTACCTTTTCCCCATTCCCTGATTTTTGTTTGACCTCCATTTTTTTGAGTTTTTCAATCAGAATGTGTAGCCATTTCCATTGACAACACTAAGTAATATTTAGAATTTTTAATGCTCGTGAGTGTTTCATACTCAGTCTTTCCTTCTTATTTTGGTCAAGCTGACTTGTGAATATGTGTGAAAAAGCATTCAAGCTGAGCCATATATTTGCATGATCTCAGTGTCTAGAGCTTCAATATAATAGATTGTGGTTCTGTTTCATTTCAGGAATTCCCAATTAACTGTGTACTGAATATGTATTTACAGAAATATCCCTAAGATCCATCAAGAAACAGTTACTTTATTTATCTGAATATGGTTTCATGCATGTCAATACAAACACACAAGGTGATTGATATCAGCATTATAAGATAAGCCTCTGGAACATTTATTGGGTGAAATCATCTTTACTTCATGCTAGTCTTTCAAGCATAATGCTGCTACAGCAGACTGAGCTAGATTCTGGCCCCGTTCGTGAATGAAGGCAAAAAATATAACTAAGTTCCAGATGTCAGATGCTATTTTTATCATAGAATCATGGAATCATGGAATCATTTAGGTTGGAAAAGAACTCCATCAAGTCCAAACTTTAACCTAATACTGCCAAGTCCGCCATTAAGCCATGTCACTGAGCTCTACATCTACATGTTTGTGCAAAGCCATTCAGTCTGTTGGCTTTCAGGGGTTGGATACAACGGCAGAATTTGAAGATCTTTTTTTCTGTTCAAAGTGATGCATGAGCTGGAACCCTGAATAACTGATGAACTTGGCAGGGCTAGCACTTGAAGAAATCATAAACTGACTGCCAGAAGCCATTGAAATATATAAGTTCTGACATCTACAATAAAATTTCTGCAGATTTCCTTCAGAATATAGAAATTGATAATCAATAAACCAAAATTTCTGGTAGCCTGGAAAGAAGAATTTGATGTGAGTTAATGTGAAATACATTGAATTATTAATTATACAGTAAGAAATAAATCAAAATTATTCTGGCTTCTGTTCGCAGAGCAGGCAGACAAAATCAGTGACTAAAAAAATTAGAACAAACGGAAGGAATCTCTGCTCCCACATTATGTATTTAACTTACTGAATTCACTGTTTCTATATCAAGTAAAATCCTATGGCTATACTCTATAATAGCTGAGATAACTTGATGATCTTCAATAACAATTGCTAACATTGTTTTTTTTGTCTGTGGTGAGAATTATCAGAAACTAAGTCCCGTATATGATATAACACAGTTTTTGTTCTTTTGTTTTAATGGTACAGTGGGCTAATTTCCCAGACCTACTTTACGGCTCTGCTTAGGGCTATTCATTTGTTTCATATAAGCCCTGTACTTACAAAAGCCTTGAAGCAGAGGCATTAAGAAATCTGAATCACAGGAACACAGAATATTTACTGTATTTTGATGTAGTCTCCATTTTGGGAGAAGGAGTAAATATGGAATGTCTTGGCATTGGTAAGGCTTTCTGTCATAATGTTTTTATAAATGAAGTGGAGAAATATGGCCTACTCTATTACCTTTATATGAAATACACAATCAATAAAAAACAGACTGGAAAAAGTGAAAACAGACGTAGGAACAGCCTTCATCTGTGGAAATATGCAAAAGCATGATATAAAACATTTCTAACTTTGAGGAGAAGTAACCACTGTAACAGGTTATCGGAATGCTGTGGAAACCTCTGCATGGATATGTCAGATTACCCATCTCCTAAAGCCTGTGTAGCTATAGACTTAGTCCAACTTCAAAGTAGGGGGCTGGGTTAAATGATATCTGAAAGTCATATATAGCCCTGCATTTGTGTGGGAATACTCTGTTTCTGAGTCTTGCTGTTACTTTGTGCAGAATTATGTATAGATTTTTAAATTTACCTACTGTAGGAGGAGCAGGTTCATTTTCAGACTAGTGTATGGAATTTGAAATTAAGCTTCTGTATAGCTATCTATATATCAGTTTTCTTAGCTTAGCATTAAAACAGGTTGTCTTTACATTTACATAAAAAGAAACAAATAAATATGCTATCTATTAATTACCATATTACAAAATTACCTTGCCGTTCATAAGTGTTTATTCTTTTGTGATGCATTGTATGAGGTATAAAATGTGAACAGTGAAGCACAAATAACTTTTCAGTCCTGGAGATACGTGCAGATGTCAGTGGAGTTGTGGTAGTATGGTAAATATATATATATATTTTTTGCTTCTACAGAAATGTATTTTCTGCAGACAGAGAGTTAAGAAAATCTCTGGTGCCTGCATTCAGTGTTCATATGGACGCTGTCCAGCCTCCTTCCATGTAACCTGTGCCCATGCTGCAGGAGTGCTGATGGAACCTGATGACTGGCCGTATGTTGTCTACATTACATGTTTCAGGCACAAGATCAACCAGAATGTGGTAAGGAATTTGTTTAATGGTTTGTTAGAAAACAGAATTACAGAATTAAAATATGTTTCTGGAGAAAATGGAAGAAAGAGTGCACACTAAGAATAATATCTCTATCATATTTCCATACATAACAAACTATTACATCTCAAAGGTTTTTTCTTATGCTGTTACCTAGGAGAAATGTTACTTGATATGCCTAACGTATTTTTGCATTAGAGTCATTGTTGAATGTTTTGTTTTGACAGCAGAACAAGTCTCTGAGTTCTCTGTTTTGTTAACTTGGAATGTATAACAAATACCCAGATCACAGTATCTTTCAAATAGTTACAGATACTGGGAGATAAAGGACGTGGTGTATATGTAAATTCTTTATACCACAGCCAAACAATGTCTTACAAATAACCAATTACAATCATTCTGTCAACTGGCAAAGCAACACTGTTATGTCAAGAATAATCATATTATTACTGTTTCTTTTTATTTCTAGCCTATGCTGAGGAAACCTTTAATTTTATATGACACACATGAAGAATTTGTTTTAACTGTCTTGCAGGTTTTAATATCTTTTATCCCAATGAATTGTTACTGTCTCAGTTAAGAGAGAACTCTTGCCATTTATCTTGGGCTTTTAAAAGTGGGCTTTTTAAAACTTTTAAAAGTTCGCTTCCTAGCAAACTAGAAGAACTTAATGCAGTCTTATTAAGGAAATAACTTGATAAGTTAGTCAAGTTGGGAATTCCCAAGTTGCAAACTGTTTATTTGAACAAGTATTTTATCTTCGTTGTCCATTAAAAGTGGAAGAAACACAGGTAATATCTATATAAGGTATGTCTTTCTTTCAAGAGTCTGTCAGTGAATCTTTGGTCTTAATGACAAGACTACTGCAGAGTAAGATTTTCTTTCTATTGTGATAAAATATAATACCTCACAACTAGAGCATTCAGCCAATCCTGAATTTCAGTCTGCTGGTAGTTCATAAAAAGGCAAACAAATTCTGTGTCCCCATTTAAAACTTCTCCAGAAATGTTAGGCATTTAAAAAAATTCTGCTTTCCAAAAAATGTAAATGTGTGACACCAGTACACTTTGCATGGTTGTTATTTATATATTGTTGTTGTTCATGTATTTTTTATGAAAATGAGTTTGGTTTGAGTCCACAGACTCAAAAGTAAACATGTCTTTTTTATCTGTTGATGATACAGCTTCAGAAATAACAAGTAAGTTTGCTAGCAGAAAAGTTGTTTTATGCAGAATGGTTTTGAATATTCCTGCTGCACTCCATTATTTAGTTTGTGTGAATTGCAGTGTAGTATGCAAGTAAGGCTCTGTGATTTGCTACCTACAGACAGGAGGTCATGTTTTTTTTTTTTTTTTTGATTTTTCCTCTTTGACCATGTTCATTTCTGGACATGAAATACAACGCTCACATCTTTTTGTTATCAGATCACAAGAACTACAATTGAGAGTGGGTGCACCAGATGGATTTGTTTTGATTAAAACTCCCTTATTCACTAGAAAATGAGAAAAAGAAGTTATATACAACAACACTAATGGGGAAAAAAACAAAAAAACAACAACAACAACAACAAAAAAAAACACAAAACACACCACTTAGGGTCAGAGAAAGTCAGATGGAAGCAAACATACCCATGGGTGATATTTTATTTCAAAACTGTGATCATAAGTATCTAGGCAGGCCCAGTTACTTGCATTTAGAAAGTCTTTAGAAAGAACAGTTGGGGTAGGAATTAGAAAAAATCCACTGTTGTATGTTTTTGAGCTGCTTTAAATGGTTTTATGCTATTATTAGCCAGGTTGTACCTTTGTAGAATACAGTGGATGAAGGGATGCTGTCAAGTGGAAACTGGAGATCCTTTTCGCATTGAATTATGAGAATGCAGTGGTCATTGCTTGACATTGTCTGCTAACCACTGCCAGCCTCTTAATATTTTCAGAAGTCTTAAAACATGACATAGGAAGAAAATATTATTCAAAAATCATGAATTAGCATGGTTTTTGAAATGTCATGCATCATTTTGATGCCCAAATTGCAGTTCAGAGGAACATGCTTAAAATGATGAAATTAGAGTTATCTTTCTTTGTCAAACAAATCTTTATTACATTTAGAAAGAAATTGTAAAGATCTTCCATTAAAAACTGTAGTCCGATGAGGTTTCTAGATATTTAGATATCTGTTAGATGCCTATTTCAGGATAACTATTTATTATGATTTTATATACATTTAGTTTTTTTTTTCTATTAGTTTTATATTTAACAAGATTTTTGTGCCCTGATACACAGAACATGTAGGAGAAAGTCATTTTCCCTCTTATCATTTTGAAGTTCACATGCAGAAGGAGAGGTTAATCTTTTTTCCATTGTATCTGGTTGTTTTCTGTATTTCTGCTGCTATCTTAGTTCATCCTTAGCTTAGGTACTGCTAAAGAAAATCATGCTTTTTAAACTACAGCTTTCTCAATAATCTGGTAACTACCACAGCTGTTTCTTTAATCTGATAGACTCCGTTACATAACAGCTGTCCTTTCTGATCAAAAATGACATTCTTAACATCAATAAATTCTTAGGATTTTCTGACAGGGAATGTTCTCTGGGACATGCAATCAATTGCAGAGTGTGCTTGTCAATATTTTTTTCTGGAAAATAAATCAAGAATCCTACCAAGACAACATACTAAAAATAATCTTCTCCTTGAACTAGGATACATTCCTTATTTGTTCTAATGAGCTATGGCATTTCTTTTCTGAAAATTTTATCATTAAATGACTCTATTGTCGCTTAAAATACTATGTTATGCTTATTCACCTTCTCAGAAGAGTTCCATTTTCAGACTTCAGAAACATTTAAACCTTGTAATAGGGGTATTTCTCCTTGGACTTTTGTAGTGTAATCTCAAACTTCTGCTTTCTGTTGTCTCATGAGAGTAATTCAGTTAATACTCTCTACTTCAGTTCTGTTTGTTTTTGTTGTTGTTTTGTTTTGTTTTTCAAATAAGTGAATAGACTAAAGTCAAAAATTATCTGGTAAAGTCTTATTAGGATAAGAAGTTCTTGATTTTATTTTTCCTGGTGAAGAAGGTTGTTTTTTATGTGGGAAGTTCATAGATACACATTAGTTGGGAGTTGATGTGTAACAGCTGTCAGCATCATGTGAGCTTCTGAGCATTTGCTGACTTAGAAAGTTCTATTTTTTTTTTTTTTTTTCATAGAAACCATTAAGCAGTTATTGATGTAGGTTTTTTGCATAGTTTAACAACCCTGCTATACTTCTGATTGACATAACTAGCTGCATGGAATGCAAAGTGAAAAAAATAAAAATGCTACTAATATACTAGATAAGTAAGTGATGAAGAATGAATCAATACTGAAGTCTTAAAGCAAATGTTCAGCACAGCCTTAGTTAAGAACTTACGCAGATAAGACTGCTGTAGACAGCTCTGACAAGAACCAGATATGCATTAAATTATGTCATCCCAGACAGCAAAATACAAATTATGAAAAACCATATCAAAATACAGTACTTGAAAACCCCACCTTTTAAAACAGTACAAGTCCATCGTCTAAGTTCACCATGTTCTCTCTTCAAACACTACAAAAAAAAATTTAAGTATTGTTAATTGCTTAAGTGTTCTTGCTCCTCTGCAAATGGTTTGAAGGCATCAAATGCAAAAGTATTTTTGAGTGCTGTAATTTCTTATTCTTGAGATGCTGTTTGTTTTCTCATAAAATGCAAAAACTTTGAGTGTAAAACAAATCCATGTGATCATGATTGTGAGGAACAATTCTGTGTTTGAAGATTTTCTACTGAGCAATGAATTGTCATCAATTCTGCTTTAACATAGATACAATTCTGATGAGTCAGCTGGTATTTTAAAATTTTTCTTTCATTTTTTTCATTTTTTCAAGAGAACTAAAGCATGTGAGAAGGCCATTACAGTTGGGCAGACAGTCATAACGAAACACAGAAATACACGATACTATAGTTGCAGAGTCATAGGAGTGACATCTCAGCTCTTTTATGAGGTTATGTTTGATGATGGCTCCTTCAGTCGAGATACTTTTCCTGAAGACATTGTGGTAAGTACTTTCTCAGATAACTGTTCCCTTTTTTGGGGGGGGAGGGTGTTAGATGGTTTCACATTTTATTTCTGTTTCTGAAAATTAGAGAGTTGGAACATCTTGAACTACAACCTTGAAGAGGTAATGTTACATGTTTGTTACTTTTGCTGCTGAGATTGATTATTTTCTAATGGGCTTTCAAACAGTGGTTGTTCTAATTAGTCTTTGCCATTTGACCAAATGTATCAGAAGTAATCTTACAAAGCCTTTTAATTAAACAAGAAATACGTATTTAATAAAGGATATGAGAGAGGGAGTTCCATGTATCCTTATCTGTCTCTCAGAGATAACTTGTAAAAATTCCTTACTGAATAGAAAAATCCTAATGTAATGGAAAGAATAGCTCCATGAATCTGTTATAACAACTTGTTTACACCTTCTGGTGTTTAGTTTGTGAGATTATATTATTAATGATAAAAATCAGTGGGGAGGAGAATGTGTAATTTATTGCATTTCCAAAAAGCAATTGAGATTTTGATTTCCCTTATGCACTTACATAAACGACCATGTTTTTCAGAACTGTTAAGAACCACACTGTGCACTTGGTGGTATGAACAGAATTTGCAGAAAATTGAGGAAAGATTCTGTTTCCCTCCATGTTTAGAATGAATAGATGGGATCGTAACCTTTGTTCTGTTCATCAGATGCTGCATGAGATTTGTGTCACAACATGACTATAATTCTTTTTAACCTTCATGCTCCTCTGAGGATTCTTTGTGCTGAGCTGATTTTTTGGTGTACCTCCTGCTAATTATCTCTAGAACTTAGAGGCTCAAGGGAGCACTGGCATGCAGAAGTGCTATGTGTTTCAAGACCAGTTTTCACTTAGCCCTGTGTCCTGCGCTGTATTGCAGAAGGGGAGAGTCTGGCATACACATAAGAATATATACTTTATTAATACATAATCCAGGGGCACAACCCCTAGGAGCATTCCCTATTCTTTTTCTGTAAAATGTCTTTGAGCTGTTCTGTTTTCTGAAACCCTAATGTTTCCTAGAAGTAGCATTAACGGACAGATAGCATCAGTGGAAATTATACTGTTGTTCTTAGAAGCTTCCTAGTCGTTGAAAAGTCTGATGCCTTTTGAAAACACAGCATTTGAAAGGGTACATTTCAGAACGGAATACAGGGATGGAGCTGTTTACCTCCCACTGGTGTTAATAGAAAACAGTCAGCAAATCCCTGTTACATGTCTTTGAAAATTTATCCTTTAATTTGAAACAGTCTGAAAGGCTCTATTAATGATCAAAGGCATTTTGATTTAGGATGATCAAGATTTAAGCAAATGTGGCTGTATTGTTATTAGAAACCCTTCTTTTGTGTATGCCTGCATTAAGGATCTGGTATGGCAGGGATGAGAAACTGCTTGCCACCCTAGTGGGGTAGTCTGATCCAGAGCTAAGACTAAATGTAATCAGGTCTGGATATGCCTCAGTGCTTCTCAGATAGTGGATGAACAACATATAATTGTTTGATGGAAACACCAAACGAATTTCACGTTCCTTAGAGAAATCTTCTTGTGTTTTCATTAGATAATATACCTGCAGCAGTTACTGGAAAGGAAAAAAAAAATGTTTTTTCTTCTGCCTGGACTAAAACTTGCTAATCCATGCAATGTGCGTATCTGGTGTTAATGCTGCTGGGAGGACTTATTCATCAAATCTGGTGTGAAAGCAATGTTGCTGCCTATTGAAGAACTTATTTTTCTAATCTGTTTTCACTTTTCAACTAGCTCACAAAGATAGCAGCAGCTTTCTGCTTTTCCACTATACGCTGAATCCACTACATAATTTCAGCTCAGCTCACAATAGGCCACAGTTCCAATGTTCAGATACAGTGATTTATTTTTAAGGAGGAAAACAGGGAAATTTCAGTCTCGAAGCTTCTTGAAACTGTTTGCACGGAAGCATTCAATAACTACCTAATAAGGGTATACATTTTTCTCTTCTCATATGTATTTTTCATGGTTTAAGTTCACATTTGCTAAATAGATCAGGATTTGTTAACTGTAGGTGTTAGATATATAGGTGTAGCTATATAGGTTCTTTTTATTTCAAGTTATTGGTTGGGTATGTTACTTGATTTCTACCTTGTCAGAATTTCTCAGAGTAATCACTCCTCAATTACAGAGTTTAAACCCATTAGATAGCTTTTTGATGTGCTAAGCAGTCAGCTTTCCCTCTACCCAGTGGCTGGGAGAGGGTGCAAAGAAGTGTATGGGTACATTTTTTTCTGAACAAAACAGCAGGACAACTTCCTCTGCAAGTTACAGAAAGACTGCAATGAGGGGGATAGTATGTGGTATTTTAAAGGAGGTGAGATGACAGCTTTAGTGGTTACCTTAACTATGCGAACACACATGTGGGGAGTACATATGCTGCAGTCCTGAGTAACTTCTTCCACCAAACAACTAGCATGGCACTTGCTACTTCTTGAACAATTAATGCCCTATAGCTTGTGTAGCTCAATACCAGGAGGAGTTCTGTCTCACTCAACAGGGCAGATGTCAGTTTACAGATTCTGCATCAGGAAATGTCTTTAGCCTGCTCAGCTAGGGAGAGCTTCTCACTGTTTTTTTTTTTTAGTACCTGATGGACGTGTCTTCAGTGGTTCAGCTTGGCAGTTTGCTCAGAATGAATATCCTCAGTCAGATTTATTTAGCTGGGAGTTTTATTTGTTTCTCTGTATATTGTAGCTGTCAATAATGCCTACCAGGAGTATAATTAAATGTACATATATATACATATATATGCAACTTTGAGCTGAGGGTGCAGTTCTTCCCACATTACATTACTCACATCTCAGCTAAAGAGGGAGGCCTTGCTACGTACCTGGTTGGGTAAAGAAAGGTCTCAATGATTTGTATTTATGTCAAGGAAGAAAAAAGACTGCAGAGTCAACATGCTTTGCTAAATGTGAGTGTGTGGGGACATCTGATTAAAGGAGAGGTGGGCACACCTCTCCTGAAATTATAGATGTTGTTTCAGGCCGCTTGCCCTAGTTAGTACCCTGGCTCACCCATAGCCAGTTTACACAAAATTGTTTGCTGTCATGGTTTCACCTTGCAGCAATCAAGCAAAGTAGGTGAACAAAACCGAGGGCATTTACTCATGCTGCCATGACATGCCTACATTGTGTTTTAGCTTGCCATCAGGTATATAAATTCAGGGATTCTCCTTTCAGATGTTGAAGCTGACCTGTGGATTGTTATGCTCACAACCTGAAGTGGACTTTACTGATTAAAAGCAATATATTGAACACCATCCTAAATGCTATTGTAGTTATGGAATGCTTCTGTAAATTTTCTTACTAGCAAGAGCATTGTAAGAGATGAGGAAGCAAGATGACTATTAAAGGGCATTTTGGCATTTGGCATTAAAGGGCATACCATAAAATTAGTAAAAATGTAGTTTAAGACAACATTTAAATTGGAGCTGGAACAAGCAGCAGGAACAAGAAATTTTTGAAAGTATCAAGCTGATCCACCCAGCACCTTGCTATTTTGTCTGTAACTGTTTTTTAAAATACCCACAGTGACACCTGGAATCCTTAACAGTATTATGCTGATACTAATGTAAGTACCTTGTTTCAGGAGTGGACCCAAGAGAGCCTTCAGCGTGAAGAGGACAGTGGAGATTAAGCTCTATACTTCTGTGTCTATCAATACTTTAAATTCACCACTGTCAGACAAGGGAGGAACAGGGCTATTTAGAAATTTGACAGCTGAAGTACATCATTGAAATTATCAAGAAAGCTACAACTTCTTACAATGTGCACCTAAATTTCATACAGCCCCAAATTATTATCCTCTCCTCTCTTTATAATAAAATGGAGCACATTTTAGTTACTAGTATTTGAAGAAAAACCTGCCAGTATCACAGCAATGTAATTTGAGAAGCTATTTAAAAAATAAACCCTTTCTCAGAGACTTTCTTTGCAGTCCCTGTTCAGTCCTTGCCAACAAATGCTCACTTTACACCCTTGCAAAGTTATGAAATGAAAACTTTAACAACTCATGACCCACACTGCAATGTATACATATATTGTGTGCATAGGCTTGCCAATGATCTTTTCTTTCTTGCTGATTATGAACTTACTGAGATTCTGAATGATCCTTGCTAGCCTAGATGTCTGCCAGGGATTTGAAGCTGCATAGGCATTTATAATCTGGAAGTTGCCCAAGACAAGGTGAACTAATTGCATTGTTGCATTGTATAGGTGTCAGGGTAAGGCTGAATACAGATTGTCCCAAGGATATTATTGTAAGACTGTTGAGAGACAGAACAAATTTACTTCATCACCCTTTGACATATAGAACCAATGGGATTTATCTGGGCAGTTCTTCAAAAATTATTTCCTCCACAGGCGGACTGAAGGGAACATCAATTTAAAACTGCAATGTACCGTTATGTAGGTGGGACTTTTTGCAACTTCAGGGAAGAAAAGGTAGTGTTTCGTGGGCCCTGGGGTGTCAGTGCTTGGAGTGTAGCTTCAAGAACAAAATCTTACTTCTTTACAATAATTTCTCCCTAGTGACTTTATCTGTCTGTGACTAGTGGCTTTCACTGGTGCAATAAGTGCTGGAATAGTTCAGAAGAGTGTTTTTTCATTCATTTCTAAAGTTGTTGGAAAATTAGGCTTTTGAAAGGAAAGAAAAATTAGGAAGATACTTATGATCAGATGTCCAGAGTCAGAGCTCAAAGTTATGTCTATAGCAGTGTGGACTGATTGATTGGACACTTAATCAGCTTCTCAATTTCTGTATGTGTTAATGCATGTGTGGCTACTGCTTTTCAAAAAACATACTGCTTGAACCTTTGGAAATAGTAGGCTAGAACATAAGTCTCAACAATACTTCAATATCCACATAGATATGAACATAAAGGACTTTTTTCTGGCCCTGGTCATCTTGTAAGGATGTGGTTCTTTGACAATCTGTACTACAAATCAGAGTTCTGTAATTCCCCTATCAGCATTGTCTGGCATTATAAATGACTAAACTCCTGACTGGTTTCAAGCGGCTTCTTTTCTGTCTGCCTTCCTCTCTTTACCTCTTCTGACAACTGTTTTCTGCTTGTCTACCTGATCAAATCAAAACCTTAAGTAGTAGTGCATACCTGCTTCCTTCTATCTGTGAAGGATCCATTAGACTTCTGACAGAGAATAATAGATTATTGTTCATTTTATTATACTGACATGTAAATCTGTAGAGAATGGCTAAGGAAATGAGAATGTTTGAATTCATGCTCTCTCTGGGCAACCCACAGATACTTTGAGTGCACTTCAGTATCACCAGCATCAGTAATTTCTGAGAACGTAAAATAGGAAACAAAGCAATGGATTTTTGAAGGGAACAACAGGATAGATTGTATTTGGTATAAACTTAGTCAAAAGGTTCTCAGAACTGGTTGCATGATGTGGGAAAAGAGGTCTAATGAATTAGAACAGGTTTAGCAACCTTTTTTTTAAAAAAAATTCTGAACTGAGACAATGTTGAGTCTCTGAGCTAAATAATGCAGTACTCATACTGTGCTTGTACATTTTTTTTTTTCAGCATTATAAACTCACCTGCTGTGTAGGGGAGGTTACTACTCAGCAATTTGTCCAGTGTGAACGTTAATAAACACTTACGAAAAATTCTGGAAAGCAAATTTGAAAGCTGTGTGAACTGTCTCTGAGGAGGAAATTTGGATTTCTTTTCCTTGTTAAATAGATTTGTAAAAATATATTCAGGATTTAGAATTCTTGTTTTGTTTAAAATATTTAAAGTACGTGAAAAAGATAAATATGGATATATGTTTTGAAGAACTGATTTCAATTTCATGTGAGCTGAGAAATTTAGTTTAGCATTGTTTTCTGAAATTGTGGACTTCACTCAGTTTGCAAGAGCTGATACACAGAATGCTGTGCTTTACACATACAAATCACTTTTTGTGTCTTCTGAATACTAACACAAATGAATTTATGTTTTCAGAACTGTGGTCTTACTAAGTTGAAATCAGACTTATTTAAAAGTAAAAGTGAAGTATATTCAGGGTGGAGGCTTTCATTGCATCTTGTAACACTTGAAGCTGCAAAGCACTAAAATATGCAATAGCCTTAGTGTAATCTGAAATTTGTTTTACAGTACTATAACCGTATTGATTTAACTGAGTTACTTTCACTTTACTCCACTGTGGAGAACATAAGTGATTTTTCTGTGGCTTTTGCTTTTTCTTAGTTTCCTGTTATACCAGAAAGAGTAGAAACTTAGTAGGTAAGCATAAAAATGCATATAGAATAGATTAAGAGTAAATTAAACCCTCAAATGTAAGTATTATCTTTACAAAATTTCCTGTGTATAATGTCCTTTCCACTTTATAAGGGAATACTTTATGGAACCTTATCAATACAGATTTTACATGAGTTGAAGGTGATGTTCTCACAGCTAAGCAGGAGAAACAAAATGGAAGATAATCCATTACTTCGCAGTTTAAGATAAAATGGCTGATTTTGCAGTGAAGCAGCTGAATGACAGAAATGTATTGAAATGCTTGTGTCTGCTAAGTGAGTGAGCGTTCATGTCCAGGGCTGTGATGAACACACCCATGATGACCACGTGAAGCACAGTGAAAACTCTGGAGTCAGATAGGAACAACAGATGAAGTGGGAATGCTGGGAGCAAGGGAACAGCATTATTTTCCCTCCCAACTTTTTTTGGTGCTAACCAAGAATTATTGGGTTTTCATACCTGGTAATTTACCCTATTTGCTCTATATTTCAGCAGTAGATTATTTTCCAACTTGCTGTGTGTGTTATACTGGGATGGGGAGAAAAGCTGGAGCAAAACATGAAGTGTTCATTGTAGTCCTCTGACTACAACAGATCTGCTAGGAACTTTAAATCTTCAGATCTTCATACACTGTCTCTGGCTGTGGGCTCCCTAGGAAGAGAGAGACATGGATGTACTGGAGAGTCTAACAAAAGGCCACAAAGATGATTAAGGGACTGGAGACCTACTATAAGGGAAGGTTACAAGAGCTGTGACTGTTGAATCTGGAGAAAAGAAGGCATGGGGGGGGGGATCTTGTTCAGGGTGCAAAGAGTACAAGGCTCTTTTTGGTGGTGCCCAGTGCTAGGACAAGAGGTGGTGGGCGCAATCTAAAACACAAGAGGGGCCTCCAAGAGGGGCCTCCTGAATATCAGGAAACATTTATTTATTTATTTATTTATTTATTTATTTATTTATTTATTTTACTTCAGGATTGCTTGTGCACTCGCACAGGCTGCCCAGAGAGGTAGTAGAATCTCCCTCCTTGGAGATCTTCAAAAGCTGCCTGGACATACATGGCCGTGGGCAACCTGCTCTGGGTGCCCCTGCTCAGGTTGGGGGGGTTAGACCAGATGGCCTCCAGATGGCCTCCAGCCTCAACCATTCTGTGATAATATGATATATGTGGCCATGAAAGGAGGTGGGTATGGTAGGATTCAGGATCTCATATAACTGAGGCAAGAGTTCTCCACTGTACTAAGGAGGCCTCATACTTCAGTCAAGCACAATGAATCAGATGCTCTGGTGTCCTTGCCCACTTTACCTTCCCATCTCTTTCAGTAAGCTTTGTCTCATAAGAGCATTTTGTACCCCAAATGAAGGCTTCCTTAGTATCCTCCGAACCCTACTGTGATTCTCAGAACCAGCCTGGACATCCTAAGTAGTGTTCTGCAAAGTGAGTTAGAATTGTGGTCTTTTGGGCAGTTCTGCATCTCTCAGTTAGCATTATGCATCTATCTGTGTTATTAATACATTGCTGAAAGACCATATATTGGTTGAAATAGTAATTTTCTAAGCTAAATAGAAAGTAAATTTTTTTGATGTATTCAGGAATGCATGATTCAATTTGACTTCTATTTTCCCTTTTCCCCAGTGAAAAAATATATTCACTTTGTAAGAGAAGAACCAGTACATCTTAAGGATAAAATATTATATACAAGTTCAAAGTATTTTTATACTATGCAGTCTGTGATCCAATGTTAAATTTGTTGAATTACAGTAACTATTCTGTTAATCTGGTGATTTCATTGAATTTATACCAATTCAAAAAGAGAATTGCACTCTTGGGAATCAGGCCTGCTCTTTCAAATGCTAATGCACTGTGTAAATTGCTGTTCCTGTTTAGATAAAATTCTGACTGTGGCAAATTAGCTACCACTCTCTTTTTCATTCAAATTCTCTTGGAACATATGAAACCTAATTTTGTGTTTCTAAAAATTTGCGTAAGTCCTGTATACTAACAGTTTCCCAAAGAAAAATACAGTTTAACAGTCTCTTGACATCAGCAGCTGATTTCAGAGAGTTTCTACAATTTTTTACTTCACTTCCGCTTTGATAGTGTTGGTAGATAGACTCACTGTTTTCAGCTGCAGTATGTTATTTGTCTGTATGACAAGCTTTTCTAAATCAGAGGTGTTAGTTGTAATCACATTGGTCATGCTCCTTGTGAAACAATTACTGGTAAGCATGTCTGTGAGAGCTTAATCGCAAGCACTAAATTTGAAAGTTAATGTTAGCTGAAGTAACATAAGCAGAGGAGACAACTTGCATTAAGTGCTTTTGCAGAATGGCCCTGGGGACATTTCAGTTCCATCATCAGGACTGTTCAGAGGGTACAGGGGAGGCACCTTTCCTGTTCTGCGGAAAGCCCTGTTCCCTCTTGGGTTTGCACAGCAAGAGCTGACTCTTCATGACAGCTTGTGCACTACATGTTCAGTTCGTCTTCACTCCTTCCTGTTCAAACAATATTCATCTGGGTTCTGTTAGTGCAGAGAGCACTGCCTCATTGTAGGTATCTTAGTAGCAATAATTATGTTAGTAAATTAAGTTCAGTTCCTAATTTGAAAGGGCAAAAATTTAGAAGTGACTGCTACAGTTCAACTACAGTCAATGGAAGGATGATTTCTGTGCAGTAGCACAATAAGTAGGCCAAGGTTGTTCATACTTGTTTCATGTTGTAATCCCGTAATCTAAAAGTCCATTTGAAGTATTATCTTTCAAAATCAAATGTAGTAAGTGTGCTTTATCTGTGTTGTCAGAAGTAACTGCTTCCACTGAGGTTTCTAATTTTTTTTTGTTTTGCTATGAAATGAATTTCAGTTCCTCCATAAAAGGAAGATAGAGGTGTTGGTTATTGTGTTTTGGAAAATGTGGATTCATTTTAAGGTATTTTTCAGAAACCATGGAATTTTTCATGCTCAAATGAGTTATGAGTATCTTGGCTTGCTCCATGCAAATTGTGGTTAGATAGACTGCTGTTAAGGTCTGGGCCATTCTTACAGATTGAAGTATGCGGGAGGATAGGAGATAGACAGTTTCTATTTCACAGTTTGAATTTAACCCGATGTATGAATTTACAAATACAATATAAGTGATAGCATAAAAAAATAAAATGGAGATAGAATAGGAAGAAATGCTTACTGCAATTACAGTCTGATTTAGCTATAATTCATCTCTTTTTGTACCTGGTTTCTCTTTGATATTCAAAACCTAAGGGCTAGATTATCTTCTTTCAGTTTGCCAGGAGGATTAGAATATTGTACCATGGCCCCTGTGAGTAAGGTACAGAACAATACATAAAGGATATGTCTCACCAGGCACAATAGGAGCTGAAGCCAGGCTGCTGCCTTCCTCTGCCTTTGGACATTCCTTTTCCTCAAGTTTCATGACAGGCAGCATAGTGAGATTCAAGAGCACTCTGACAGAGAAGGCAGCAGCACAACAAAATGGACTCTTATACAGCCTTCCTGCAAGAGCACAGTTGATTGATTGGAGGATGTGTTCCTAGAGGCTTTTGATGTCTTCTGGTATAGAAATAATGAGTAACTTCAAAGGACAAAAATGTATTTAGCTAAACAAATTGATACAAATATTTACCATTGTCAAGTTTCGAGCATATATTTGAGCTGTCTTTAAATAGATACCATCCTAATAAATAATGCCAGCCAGATTCTGACTATATTTTTAAAAATTCTATACTATTTCCTTACCAGTAATCAAAATTATTTACACAATTTCTGTATATTTCATTCTTTTGCTGCATTACAGTCATACAGTAAAAGCAGTATTAGAAGTACGTGCTAGCTCACAAAACCTGTTGCAAGAGCCACATGGACCCACTGTAGCCCTGTGTTGTGTTTTACTGCCAATATTATTTGACTAGAATTTGAATAAGCAGTGAGGCATTTTTTGCTTTATTTTGGAAACAATGCAAATCAGCAAGCAAATCCCAGGAATGTCAAGGAGTTGGAAAAATTTTTGTTAAGTGACATTGAGAAAAATGCTATAATTAGAATACAATTTGAACAAATATTCTATTTAGAATACAGTCTAAAGCATAGGGTTTTGAAAAATAACAGAGCTCAGGACTGTACCTGCCAGTTAAACAGATAAGCAATTCTATTAGCGTTGAGGAAAATAAAATTGGAATTCCTCAGGTTCATGTGATAGGGGTGGCTCTGATAATACTCTTCTAAATAAAGAGGTGTCCACTTGATTATGTTTGCTCTCATGGTTAATTTTTGAGTACAGTTTGATGCTCCATATTGTGGATTTTGTAGAAAAAAAACTCCTGGAAAATGTCTAGAAGAAATTTATGTGTATAGTAGGCTTTAAAATGTTTCAGCAAGTTCCAGAAGAACAAAACAATTCTGAACAGGAAGAGGCCACTCTGCATGTGAAAGGATATATCTAACAAAATACAATAAATTATGCTAGTTCATGAATATGAACCTCAGGTTTGTCAAACAGTGCAGCTGTAAGGAAACAATTTAAGCTTATTCGGATAGGATGGTGGTGAGTATGAGTAAACTGAACTTCTTGCAGACAATATTCCCACTTTATACTGTATAACATAGATTGATTTTTCTTCAATATCTTTCCAAACGTTTGGTCTTATTTTTGTATATACTGAAAATGTTAATCTTCATTTTATAGTTATGTATATCTGAATGCCCTAGGGCTATGTTCAGGGAAAACTGGTCTCCAGTCGTATTCATTAATTGTAGAAGAAGGTCTTCAGGTTGTCACATACTGATTGGAAATGTGCTTTACATTGCAATGTTTCATTCTCTTCTTCCCTACTAAGCTCACTGTAGGAGCACAGCTGCAAGAACTGAATTTAGTAATCTCCCTCAGAAAATGTTCTGATCCTATCAAGATGGAAATTGATTTCCTTTGTCCTGGTAGAAATTCCACAGAATGCTCATGTTGGAGCCAATATACAGCTCTTAAAACAAGACATACTAATAGAGGTAATCATAGAATCATAGAATACCTGGAGTTGGAAGGGACCCAGGACAAGGATCATTGAGTCCAACTCCTGGCACCACACAGGTCTACCCAAAAATTCAGACCATATGACTAAGGGCACAGTCCAAACGCTTCTTAAACTCCTACAGGCTTGGTTCAGTGACTGCATCCCTGGGAAGCCTGTTCCAGTGAGCGACAACAAGTGAAGAACCTTTTCCTGATATTTAGCCTGAACCTCCCCTGTCACAGTTTGACACCATTCCTGCAGGTCCTATCGCTGGTCACTAAAGAGAATAGATCAGCACCTGCCCCTCCACTCTCCCTTGTGAGGAAGCTGTAGACTGCAATGAGGTCTCCCCTCAGCCTCCTCTTCTCCAGGCTGAACACGCCCAGTGACCTCAGCCCCTTCTCATATGTCTTCACCTCTAGGCCCTTGACCATCTTAGTAGCCCTTTGTAGTAATCAGTTGGAGGATCAAATCAGAGACCTTTATCATTGTATCTTTTCTTGAATCAGGGCAGGATCACATTGTCAAAAAATTAAAAAGAGCTACATGATTTCACAAAGTTGCCTCCTGATTTGAACAAATACTTGTATTTGGCAATTTATCATTTTCACTGTGACTGTTTTCTAGTAACAATTTAAAATATCAGACTACTGGAGGGGTTTATACCTCCTCTAAACGATGCCATATGGCATTTTTCTCTTTTCAAACAAATTCTTGAGATACAATGACCAATGCTATTGCTTTGATTTTAAATACAATATTTACCTTTTTGGCCATGATCTTACTGCTTTAAGTTAAGGGAGTTAATTGACTCCTTCCTTCACCAATCACATACCACATTCACCAGAGGCTGAATCAGGTTTGGAAGGATATGATTCACAGAATCACAGAATCACACAGAATGGCTGAGGTTGGAAGGGACCTCTGAAGATCATCTAGTTCACCCCCCCTGCCAAGCAGGATCACCTACATTGTGCAAGATGGCATCCAGGAGGGTTTTGAATATCTCCAGAGAAAGAGACTCCACAACCTCTCTGGGCAACCTGTTCCAGTGCTCTGTCACCCTCACAGTAAATAAATGCCCTCTCATATTCATCCAGAACCTCCTGTACTTCAGTTTGTGCCCATTGCCTCTTGGCCTGTCACTAGGCACAACTGAAAAGAGACTGGCTCCATCCGATTGACACCCTCCTTTCAGATTATATGCATTGATGAGGTCTCCCCTTAGTCTTCTCCAGGCTAAACAGGCCCAGTTCTCTCAGCCTGTCCTTGTACAACAGGTGCTCCAGTCCCCTGATCATCTTTGTAGCCCTCCTCTGGACTCACTCCAGTAGATCCATGTCCCTCTTGCTCTGGAGAGCCCAGAACTGGACACAATACTCCAGGTGTGGCCTCACCAGGGCTGAGTGGAGGGGGAGGATCACCTCCCTTGACCTGCTGACACTTTTCTGAATGTGCTTCCAGTTAAGCTTCTGAAACATCAAACTTGTTATAAGCTGACTGTTGCAGAATGTTGTACAAGCTATTGAAAAACTTTTCTTGATGCTAGATTCAGAAGGAATTCAGAATATTCAGAAATATTTTTGAGAGCTTCTTTTCTTCTTTCTGAAAAGAAAAAAATATAAAAATGTTATTTAACGGATGTGTTGTGGTCATTAGATCTTTTCATCCATCTTCTGCCAATCTCACTGTGGGAAAAAAAGTCAATCTATTTTTTTTTTCCCTATTAAATACTAAAATATTTTGCATCAGCTATGCCAATATTATCCTTTCTAAGATTTTTTCTCTGTCTAGCTTTCTCTCAGACCAGAGATTCTGTAAATTAACTTTGGCAGATATCTGGAGTCAGAGAGTAATTTCATTTCCTACTACAATCTTCACATGAAAGAGTACAGCATCCTTTCTACTATTACTTTAACTTACAAGCTTCTTTAAGCCAGTGCCTGAAGATATGAGCCACACCTGTAGCAGATGACTTGCTAAGGAGCACTGAAATTTAGCCTGCTGTCTTCAAGGATCACACCACAGATTTTTATGTTTCCTCTGAATACACTAAAGATGTTTGTTTTTGGTATGGCTGTTTTGAATTAACCTAGAAGAAATCAAAGGCTCTTCGATTTGTGTTATTTCCTAAATAAGTGATGAATTTGAAATAGATGAATTCATATCATAATTGCCAAGAAAAATATTGTCAATAAAATTGTAGCTATCCAAGGAACATCTTGATCTGGCAGCTTTGGAGAAGTCTCAGTAGTTCTTAAGTTCATTTTAGATCATAATATCTATATTTTTTAGCCTTGATTTAGGAAAGCATTTGAATTTATTTTTTCAACTCTTTTTAAAAAGTAAGATATGTTCTCCAGGTTTCAGTGGCTGCATCAGATTATGGATATCTTGCAACATTTCTCAGTTCCTGGATTCAAGCGCATATTCCAGGTGAAGACTTCCCCCCTCCCCCCCAATATGTGTGTACACACATTTTTCTTTTTCTTAAGTAGGTCCTATGATTGTTCCTATTCTTCTGTACAGTTGGTGTCAGACATTACCACCCTGGCACTACAGCTGGATTTGGTACTTGCAGATATTCTGTCCAGCTTTAATGAAGCAAAGTATTGTTCAAGCACAGTGCTGAAAACAAAGGGATATCAGAAGAAAAAAGAATGTAAGATATCTACTGTATCTTTAGTACTTTACACAAGGATTTATCGGAGACAGAACTTTTTGTCTTAGGAGGCAAAAAAACAGTATTTCAATATATTTTCCTAACCTTTATTACTAATGGATTGATTCCTGTTCTAGTTCAATGCCTATAATGAACTCCAAAATGAATGTTTCTAAATCCAGAAAATTCAGTCTGTTAAAGAAAGTTTTAAAAATGTTCTCTACATGTTTTTGCTCATAATGAAATTATTTTAATGTCTGTAAACTTAGCATGGGTGAGACCATGTCTGAAGCGCTGTGTCCAGTTCTGGGCTCTCCTGTAGCCACACTATGCTTTTCACGACTGGTGTATGGGAATGTTGAGAGATTACCATATCCTTATGTCCATCTGTTCATTACTCAGCCAAGAAAAGTGAGGTTGCATTTTGGTAGTTTTGGCAGCCTAACAAATGGGTCTAATCATGCCCGAGAAGAAAATGGTGAGAATTATTTTTGCAGTAAAAAGATAAAATCTATAAGAGGTTCATGTAATAGGGAAAAAGTTAGGAACTTTTGGCAGTAATCAGCATAACTGGTTTAGTATGGATTTCCCAAATGTTGTTCCATAGAGTAAGGTGCTGTGGTTATACATGAAGAATGAGTATTTGTCCTAATTCCAGCTCCCTTTAGTTATTTGCATGAGAACTCTGTTTTTCTCTATGAGTAATCTCACTAGCTATCCTACAGAAGCTATGAGACTTTGTCCTGTGCAAGATGGACGGGGAGTGATTTATGATGGGCTTTTGTTCTTGGAAAATTAATTTTTGGCTTGACACTGTTGATAGATTGTTTGGTTTTGGATTTTTTTTTCTGTTCCATTATCTATTTTAAGAGTTTGGTTCATGATGCTTTGCCAAAACTTTTTCTTACCTTTCTGAGCTTTAGCAATAGATATGGAAGAAGTATAATAATGTCAATGAGCATTTTCATAGTCATCACTAAGGAGAGAAACTACCTTCTCTTCCACCCTGCCTGTCCCCTGGAAATACTGGAAAGGGTAGCACAGTATTTCTAGGGGACAGGCTATGCCAGAAACAGGTGGACCCATTGGATATACGGTGACGTTGAAAGGATACATCTCGCTGGGTCTGTCACAGCAGCATTTGCCAAGCAAACACACATGGTATATTTAAGAGCTGTACTCTTGGCATAACTCCTGAGAGATGACAGAGTCAGCATTGTCATCAGATTGCAGGAAAGTATGCTTCTACAAAAGCCAAGCTTTTCTCTGCTTTTCTCATGGGCCGAATCAATTTCATGGATAAAGATACATATGATTAAAAATAAATTATAAGGCCTGAATTAGGCTAATATAATATTGTAATAAGATAATGTTCCAGTAAGGATCACTATGGTGCATTTTTGCTCCCACATTTTGAGTTCTTTGTCATGACTGTTGGCCTCAGTTGGAAGTGCCTGCTGAACTCAAAAATATGTAAGAGAAATAATATTGTTGGAAATTATTCTATACTGAGACTTGAAAAACATAATAGTAACATAGCAACCTTGGATAATACCAGATCCTGCAGAACTTTGTCTCAGTGTCCTTTTACCTCAGCCCTTGGCTTTGTCTTTTGTCTTCCCATTTTATGTCTCTTAGCAGTGTGCTCGGATAAAATGGACTGAGCAGGTCCTCTCACACCTAGGGGAATACCACTAAAGTACTGCTAATTTATATCACAAGTCTTCTGATGTAGTCTCTACAAAGTATAGATGCCTTTTTGTGGTTGAATTTTTGGAAGAGATGATTTCAAAAGAAATTGGTGAGGACCTCGCATGGTTCTTTCCTGGTACTTCATATATTTTCTGATGTGAACAGTTGTAGTAATGGGTGTGTAGTCAATGTGCTCTGCAAATCAGTCATTTGGGTCATCAGTCATTTTTGCCCTATGGGGGAAAAGAAATCATAACAGGGATATGTCACAAGCAGAATGAACCGTGCTGCTCTGACATGCTCAACAAATCAGGCACAAAATTTGGCCAAAATATAGGATAAAAAAAAAAAAAAACTGTCTTATGATTTATGGAAGAAAAAAAAAAGACTATACAAACAAACCAAAGAAACCCTCCACCTGTTCTACATTGTAAGTATTTAGATTGGACTCTTTCAGGGTTTCTTCATCAGCTAAGGAAAGAACACAGACATTCTCACCATTTATAGTTTGATCCATCACATTATGTTTCAGTCAGCAGTTACCATCTAGCAAAAATGTGCTGCAATTAACAAAACATGAGTCCTTTGAATATGTAAAAGAAATCATTGCACATATTCAATTGCACTTTAGTGATCTTTATTTTCAGTGTGTGACAGAAATTAATTTTGGAAATATATATCACAGTTGTTGAAAGCTATCTGATTTATGCATATGTTGCCTTGCCAATGCAACATCAAGCTGTTAAGACAGTGCTTCTTTGGTCAGTATTTCATTTTCATAAAGGCTAACAGTATCTTCTGTTAGCCCATTAGCAGGATTATAAAACTTGAAACACACATGGTAATAAATCTCCTCCAATTATCAAGTTGTAAGAAGCAGCTTACTGGTAATTTCAAAGCGTACTGGCTCACTCACTGACGAGAGAATCCATCCTTCTTTATAAACAGAGCAGAGACTGCCTAAAGCTGGGCCCACCTGCAGAGGGAGAGGTTGTCCAAGTGAAATGGCCTGATGGAAAACTGTATGGTGCAAAGTACCTGGGAACAAACACAGCTCACATGTATCAGGTGAGTGTCTATATTTACTAGTATGCACCTATTTTTGAGATGCGTTTATTGCAAATTGCTCATCTGGCTCTAGTATTGCAGTGGCAGGCCACACTGGCAAAGCTGCAGAAGGCAGGAAGGTGGACTACATTTAACTGCTAATGCATTTAAATCAGTAAATAAAGCTTTCTAAAACATTAACCAGTACTGTGCATTCCTAGGGAAGTGAGGTTTCACCTGTTCTTCTAAAATCAAGAAATGTGTTTATCAAGTGCAACTCAATAGTAATCAGTAGTTTACCTTTTATAAGGTTAACAGGTAGAACATTAAGATTGAAAAATAGCGTTTGTTATTGTTCCAGATTATTTACTTATTTATCTCCAGGTTGGTTATTTATTTATTTGATGTCACGTAATTACACAATTAATGAGATAAAATCAAGTATGTGACTACAATGACGCATAGGCATTTAATAAAACAATGGAAAGAAAGACAGTAAAAGGAAGAGCGTAAATAGCCCCACTTACATTTGTGTTAGGCACTTTTGAATTGATTAACACATAATCAATCTAAGGAGTGCTTTATCTTTAGCAAAGGCAAAATGGCAAAATGAATCTGAACACTGTAGCCTTAAAAGCTTTTTAAGGCTAAAAAGCTGACTTCTGATTTCAGAGATACAATATTTTTTTTTTTTCTTTTTATGTGCTTGCCTTTGAGAAAAACCAGTCAGCAGCTTTGAGTTCCCAAGTGAATGGTAGAAACTGCAATAAAACAATCACAATAATAATAGCACTTCTGGAAGAATGAGAATCTAGGTACATTTCATTTATATATATATATAATCATTTTCACTTATGTAACTCTTTTCATCTGAGGGCCTCACATTACTCTACAAAAATGGTAAATTTGCTATTATATCTGTAGATAAATTAAGGCACAGAGAGGCTAAATGACATGCTGCATTGACCTTCTCAGCTTGCCAATGACTTGCAATCAAACTCAAGTCCTCAAATACCTGTTCCCTCGAGCTAGTCTCTAAATCTTACCTCTTCTCTTATGTTTAGAGAATGTATTATTTTCTGAAGATGAAAAGTTCTTTGTAAAATATAAAGATCGTTCTATAGTAACATTAATCTTCAAATCATTTAATCTTCTAAACAGTTGGTCTTCTAAGGAATACTGTGAGATTAGATTAATGTGGTTGTTATCTATAATATTTGAAGAAAACTGAAATAGGAATAATGAACTTTTTGCCTTATTTGAGTCCTCTTTGGCAACGTGTTGAACTCACTTTAATTTAAGGAAAATGGATTAGTGTAAGGAGGTTTGGTAAGGTTTGCAGTCCCTCAGCATAACAATGATCAGAGACTTGCAATCTGGCCTTTACAAACCATTTTTAAAAAAAATAAACTGTGGAAATAGCAAAGCTTAGAGGGAGTCTAGATTACACTACATAGGATTTTGCTGATTTAACAAGTATTTCAGTCTGTAGGACAGGACAGCCATAACATGACTACAGATTATAGAAAGTCTGTGACATGGAGGGTGCAAGGCTAACTTCAAGACACATCAGTAGTGTGTCCTTTGGTCTTTCTACACTGCCTGTCTGATGAACTCCAGGACACTGTTCTGCAGGTTATGAGATCTCTGTTGGACCCTTGAGGTTCTCTTGCCAAGTCGTTTGTGTTCCCTTAGAGGGCACACACCATAAAATGAGAGACTGAAAAGTAAAGACTCAAACTGGTTTTATTATGTGATACAAAAATGTATTCTACTTGGATAAATCTTTGAGTTGTCCTCATGTTCATGAGGCACAGAGTGTGACAATACCTGTGCATCCAAGTTTTATGACAAAATGCACCAGAATTCATGTCATCTAGTTTAACATTTGCTACCTGGTTATCCTACACAATCCCCAAGCAGAGTCATACATACCAAATGAAGTAGGTGTTCATTTCAAGTCAAATTGGTAATGAGATCTACCTGTCATTTTTAATATTGGCATGATAGTTATCAGAATTTATTTTTGATTTTCATTTGAGATGGTTAAGTTATTCATTAACACTATTAATTGTTTTCTATCAATTTCAGCTAACCCTTCAGTTTTTGATGTCTTGTTAAAATAAAATCTTATGGAGACAGTAACATGGTGCACAGACACAGTACAGCAGCAGAAGTGCGAATAAAGTAACTTGCTGGATATAATAGATGATTTGAAATGTAGTACTTACCATCAGGATTAAATTGGAGCTCTTAGAGATGGTGGCTTTATATTTTGTATGAATCATGATTCTACTGAAAGTCTTAGTGGGGGGTTTGTGTTTGCCTTTAATGGTATAGCAAATTTATTTCCAGTGTAGTATGCTGAAATACAGCTGAAAAAATTCCACTTGCTCATCATTGCAAAAGTTCAATATATTTCACACTGAAAACATGCCAAATTCTGTGATACGAAGCAGTTTCCTCCCACTTTACACTACTAGTAAAAACAAAGGGATTGCCCATTCAGGAAGGCATTTTCTGATCACATGGAGACAGCAGAATTTATTTCCTGCCCAGTTCTTTCATTAGCAATGCAAAAAACATACTACTAATGGTATTATGCAAAAGCATACTACCAAATGTATTATGCAGTAGGAAGCAGGAATAGCAGATAGTCTGCTACTGGATCATTCTGAAAAATATCTAAATTGCTATGATTTGATTAAACTAACTTCTGCCAAAAGGATCTTGAAGATCCTGTAATGTACTGGTGGCAGACTTGGCCACCAGTTAGTAACAGGAACAGGGTTAGTAACAGGAACAGAGGAACAAAGATGACTTTTGTATTTTCTTTACATGGCTGTGATCTGTGGAGTGCTCTGTGGATTTTAAATGCATTCCCCATAAACTGCTGCAAAAGATCTTGCTTTTAAAAAAGTTAGTAGTTCACAGATCTCTACCTCTGACTTTTGACAATGGGTATGCTATATTGGATTTTTCAGCTGTTCAAAATTAATCTAACACATGCAATCATGGCATTGAGCCTACAAAAGCCACTCCATCTACAAGTTCAAATACATGATTTTTCAGATTAATCTATGATAATACTTGGATAAGTTAATGTTTTTGTATATATGCATTTGGGCTTATTCTTCCACCATAAGTCTGTTGTCATTCAAGTGGTCTCATTAAGTGAAATGGGACTTCTTTTAAGTTCTTGCCAAACTTTTAAGTACAGTTTCAGTAGGAACTAAAACTGCAGTCCTAGATAATAGCTTAAAGTCACAATTGTTAGATGAAGTATGAAAAAAAAATCAGCAGCTCCTGAAAAAGCATAAATGCTTCAAAGCCTCAGCATTTTAACATTCCTCACACCTAGTTACATTTCCTTTCTCATTTTCTGCTAACGGGGTTCATGTTGGATTAAATCTAAACCTAAGCGTGATAAAGCTTTTCATCTTCTGAACAGTGCATTTTAAAGAAATTCCATCAGATTCAATAAAATTCTATTAACTGCTATTTCCTTAGTTGTCACTCATACTTTCTTTCATTTGACATAGTCTTCCTCAACCTTGAAGCACAGGATGTTAAAATTATATTTTTTATTTATTAGAAGAAAGAAAAAGAAAGAAGCAAATAAAAATGACATGAAGACATTTTAATATATTAGTCCAACAAATTATTTTTTCAGTGTTGTTACTGCTTAGCATCCTTAATTTAATGATTTTTATTTTATTGTGTATGTGTCAGTGTTGATTTTGAAGTCTGCTTAGATACTATTTTTGACTTATGAAGGTGCTGCAATTTCTAAGAAATTGCTGTTCTTCCTGTTTTATCTTAATTTTACCATCCTACAATAGATAACAAAGTATTTGTGTATAAATCTTTGCTTGCACATGCATTTTTATTTGGAGGCATTCTGAGAAACTTCCTACAGGAGTAAAATGTGATTTTGTGTTTAAATATACTTTTTTTTTTTTAATAAATTAGGTTGAGTTTGAAGATGGTTCGCAAATAGTAATGAAGAGAGAAGAGATCTATACACTAGATGAAGAGCTTCCTAAAAGAGTAAAAGCACGTTTTGTAAGTATTCTCTAACTCTATGGTATTTGTATGTTCAAAATGCAGTTAACACTGTCCTTAGCTTTATTCGTGACTTTCACTTTAAATAGTGCAATAATTTTTTGAAACATGACTGGCTAAATTGGCACAACAGTTAATACAAGTACACATTTGCCAGTGTGAATAGTTGGCTCTTCTTCCAGTATAGGCTAATACTCCTGTCAGACATAATTCTTATCTCCAGAAAAATTCATCTTGGTAGAACATCTGTCAGATATATTTCAAATTTTAAAAATGGTAAATACTGTGTTCTTTCAGAACGTGCATGTTTTCTAAAAACTTTACATGTTCTTAGAGCTTTTTGATTTTTAAAGCATTGAATATAATAAAAATTCAATTAATTTGTCCTAAGAAACAGATCACCTGATCAAAACTCATAAATGTCACTGGCAGGACTTACTAGCATTTCACTACTCTTCAATTTAAAACCAAAGCTTCACTATGTTTTTACAGTTTATTGCAGTTCCAAGCAACATTTACCTAGTTATTTATGTATATGCCACTCAGGAAGGAGTTGAGATTCATAAAAAACATAAGTTTGAAAAGAGAGAGTTTCATCATACAGCTACTGGAGAATACAGATTGCTGCTATTACCCGTCTTTCTTACAAATGATAATTTTTTGTGTAGTCCTACTCGTTGCTACTTCAATACAAAAGAGCACCATGTTCTTCTCAAGGCCATGTTCTATTTTAGTGCTCTTTGTTCAAAACTGTGCATTGCAAGTTATGTTACCTTTCTTAAGTAAAACGATAGCATAAAGATGTAAAAATCTTACCACAATTGAGAACAAACAGTAATTCACAGTTGTGAATAATAATAATAATAATAAACTTCTTATTTGAAGAATCCTGTTGATGCAGCTTTGAAAACCGATTTGTGATGTTGACAGGCAACATGGCTTCAGTAAGGGCAGATCGTACCTGACAAACCTAGTGGCCCTCTACAATGGGGTTACAGCATTGATGGATAGGGGGGAAAGCAACTGACATAATCTACCTGGACTTGTGCAAAGCATTTGACACAGTCCTGCATGACATCCTTGTCTCTAAATTGGAGAGACATGGATTTGATGGATGGACCACTTGGTGGGTAAGGAATTAGCTGGATGGTTGCACTCAAAGAGTTGCAGTCAATGGCTCAGTGTCCAAGTAGGGATCAATAATGGTGGTGTTCCTCAGGGGTCAGTATCCAGACCAAAGCTGTTTAACATCTTTGTTGGTGATATGGACAGTGGGATCGAGTGCACCCTCAGCACGTTTGCCAATGGCACCAAGCTGTGTGGTGTGTTTGACATGCTGGAGGGAAGAGATGTCATCCAGAGGGATCTGGACAGACCGGAGAGGTGGGCCTGTGCAAACCTCATGAGGTTCAACAAGGCCAAGTGCAAGGTTCTGCACCTGAGTCAGGAAAACACCAAGCATAAATAAAGGCTGGACAGAAAATGGATCGAGATCAGTTGTGAAGAAAAGGAACGTGGGGGTGTTGATTGATGAGATGCTCAACATGAGCCAGCCATGTGTGCTTGCAGTTTAGAAAGCCAACCATGTGCTGGGCTGCATCAAAAGCAGTGTGGCCAGCAGGGCAAGGGAGGTGATTTTCTCTCTCTGCTCTGCTCTCATTAGACCCCACCTGGAGTTCCCCCACCTGTGTTCAGCTGTGGGGCCCCCAGCACAAGAAGGACATACTAGGACGAATCCAGAGGAGGGTCACAGGGATGATTAAAGGGCTGTAACACCTCTTCTATGAAGACAGGCTGAGGGAGTTGTTAGCATGGAGAAGAGAAGTCTCCAGAGAGAGCTTGTAGTGGGGGGCCTACAGGAAAGCTGGAGAGGGACTTTTTGTCAGGGAGTGTAGTGATAGGACAAGGAGTAATGGTTTTAAAATTAAAGAGAATTAAAGAGGGTAGATTTAGATTAAATATTCAGAAGAAATTCTTTATGGAGCAGGTGGTGAGGCACCTGTTCTGGTTGCCCAGAGAAGCTGTGGATGCCCCATCCCTGGAGGTGTTCAAGGCCAGGCTGGATGGGGCTTTTGGCAGCCTGGTCTAGTGGAAGGTGTCCCTGCCCATTGCAGGGGGTTGGAACTGGGTGATCCTTAAGGTCCCTTTCAACCCTAACCATTCTGTGACTCTGTGAAAGGGAGAGCAGCACACAGTGTATTTTTAATTCCTTCAGGGAGGTAGGGTCATACACAACTCCTGCTCACATATCCATTATGTGACATTACTTAGCTGATTCTTGAGAGGTATGTGGTGTGGTGGGGGAATAATGTGTAGAGTTGATTCTTCATGCATCAGCTGAGATAAGTTTAGTGGACTAACACAGCATTACATATAAAGTTGGCTGAGTGCGTCTGACTTTCCTTTTCTGTGCTTCTTGCCATATGCACCTGTCATTAGTGTCTGCTTTCAGGCAGTTCTCAACAGCTGTACCCTGCGTGGATGCTGTGTATTTCAGAAGCTAGGGATGTGTCAGAGACAAGGATTGAAAACCAGGGATAAAAGAGAGAGAAACCTGAGGCTGTCAGCCTGCTAAGGGCGTGTCCTCTAGCAGGTTACCCTTCTTTCACTGAAGGAAGAGAATAAGAGTAGGACTGTTCTTTCCAATGGGAAGTGCCATGATCGGATATTCCCAACTAAGTGTTGTGGTTTAGCCCCAGCAGGCAGCTCAGCACCACACAGCTGCTCGCTCACCCTTCCCAGGTCGGATGGGGGAGAGAAATTGGAAAGGTAAAAGAGAGAGAACTCCTGGGCTGAGATAAAGACAGATCACTAGGTAAAGCAAAAGCCACTTGCACAAGCAAAGCAAAAGAATGAAATCATTCGCTGTTTCCCATCGGCAGGCAGATACTCAGTCATTGCCAGGAAAGCAGGGCTCATCAGCTGTCCCGGCTGCGTCCCCTCCCAAGTTCTTGTGCACCCCCAGCATCCTCATGGACAGGGCAGCATAAGAAGCAGACTTGAAAGACCTTCACTCTGCTCTGCAATAACTTAAAACAGCAGTGTGTTATCACCAATATTTTCATCAAAAATACAAAACACAGCATTGTGTGAGCCTCTGCGATGAAAATTAACTTTGTCCCAGCCAAAACCATGACACTAGGACACTTTTTCTGTCCATTTATTTGTGATAAGTGCACACATCTTTAAGTGTTCAAATCATCTAACATTAAGATAGATGTCTTAGAAATTGTTAAATGAACCATCTGGCTATATTCGATGTTTTTTTCATTATATACAGAAAGCATTTCATTACCATTTTTTGTTTTAGAAACTATTCATAAAAAGCTTTTATAATTATAATGCATGTTCTGTAGAATGTAAACTGTTGCATTTCAGTAAGAATATCAATGCAGACATAGCTTGGGTTATGCTATTCTTTTTAAAATGTCATTTTTATAGTTCAATATTTTATTTTTGCATTTGACACCATTACATTTATATGGAAGTAAAGTATAAGACTGTACTCAGACCTTTGAATGAATTAATGTCTGGTTTTAGTCTACAGCCTCTGTCATGAGATTCGAAGACACATTTTATGGAGCAGATATTATCCTGGGAGAGAAGAAGAGACAGAGAGTACTGAGCTCCCGTTTTAGGAATGAATATGTGGATGATCCAGGATACCGCACCTTCTTAAAAAGCTCATTCCAGAAGCACTGCCAGAAGGGATTATAAATAAGTAACAAAGAGCCAAAGACAGACAGACAGACAAACAAACATAAACACACACACATTATGTTAAACTGGTTACAGCTGACTAAAAATCATACAATGTTAGTTGCAATTGGTTTTGGTTTAATTAAACCCTTGGTTTTACAGTAACCAGTCCATACATGAGACTGGTAATCTGAAGTACCTGAGTTATGATTTCTTCAGTTAATGCATTAAAGATTTTGTAGCATTTTGCATTATGAAAGTAAGAGGGAAAACAAAGTGAGAGTAAATGGAATTAAAGTGATATGCTGAAGAAATTTTTTAGTGCTGCTTGCCTTGAAATTAGTGATAAAATTCCATTTGAATTACTGGAGAAGATTTGTATTCAAAAAAGAAGACATTTTAGTAACCAGAGACATTTTTTTTTTCTGCAGGTAGGAAAGGATGTTAAGTTTAATAACGGCAGTTTTTATAAAACATTTTTAAAGCAAATACAAATATGTACAGGATTAAGACAAATGAAAGCTGTACTTACTTCGTACAGTGCTTTTACATTTTTATGTCACTACTGCTTTCAGTAGGATTTGATGTGGACTCAGCTGTTGACAAATATTTTGGGCTTTTGAGAAAGGTATCTTCAGCACAGCAATGGTGTTTTGTATATTTAAAGAGAGATTTTTGCAGTTATTTTTAAACACATTTTTCATAAGATCTATTAAAAATATCTATTTGTAAAATAAAATTTTCTTTCATTATGTGTATGAAATACTAGAGTTTAAATATATATACTTAACAGACTAGTTTTGAATGAATATAATATGGTCTTCCTTTTAAGATAATATTCTATCAATGTCTTAATGTTTTAAATAAGCATATAAATAAAAAAATCCTTTTACTTGCATCATTTTGTCTGTTGATGTGATTACCAATTCTAGTATCCTATACCTATGGGAATCAAGAAGCTTCACTATCTGCAGTATGCCTGTAGTTTCCTGAACACAACACACACATCTTAGTATGAAAATAGTAATTTGATAAATATTGTACTTTAATTTCTTGTCTTTATCTTCCTATTTAGTCTTTGGGATCTTGACCTTTTTGGAAGTTTCACAGAAAACAGCAAGTCAGAATGCATTTCCAGTCTATTTATCTGAAACACTTGGCTATGTGAAACAAGAAGAGAGCTTTATTGAAATGACATAATCTGTTTCTTGTAAATTGGCCCATCAGCAGGATTTCTGCCTGCCTGCTTCAAGAAAAAAAACCCTCTCTCAAAATGCAATTTGAATCTGAGCATTGCTGTTTCTTGGGTTCTGCTTGCAGAAAACAACAACAACAAAAAAAGAACCAAACCTAAGCAAACCAAACCAACCACCACAAAAGCAAAACAAAAACAAAAAGACAACCCTGAATAAATAGACCCGAAGAATTTTTTCAGGTTAAACCCCGTCTTTTATATGCCAAGGCACAAAAATCTTTGTCTCACTGCCTTTGAGTGATTATTCTTCTGTTTTTGAGTGGACAGTGAAATCTTTTCACCTGCTATGTAACACCTCAATTGACAATTTAATTTTTCTCTGTTATATTAGCTGTCTTTTTTTTTTTCTTCGTACCATGAAATCACTTGAAAATTTCTTCAGTCTAAGAAATTGCTTAGCTGTGACAATTGCAATGCATTTCTTATTGACAACACTTTCTCTAGAGGTAGTGGGTTTCAGTGAGTATTGTCTGGCATATTTCAGAGTATCAGAGCTGAAAAATCTAGAGTTGAAAAGTTAAATGACTGGTACTGTAGCAAAATGCAAGATTGCTGCTGCCTTCAGGATTTAATTACAACTGGTAAAAAATAAGTTATTATATATTATATTTTTTAATATAATAAGAACATCTCTATTAACTTATTGATGTTGTTTCATAATACTGTCCTAGGTTAAGACTGATTTTATGATCCACTTTAAAGATTCAAAAAAACAAACTCAAAACACAATTAATTGGTTCAGTACATATAAATATATTTGTAATTAAGTAAAGGGGCTATTGAGTACTACAGAGACTAGAAGTCAAATGTATGTTCTTTGACTGTATCTTATGACCTGTTATTCATGACTGAATAAGTTATCCCATCTCCATGCAATGGATCTAGTATGTTTTCTTCAAGTTCCTTGAGATCTGCTGATTAAAGGCTGTGGTGGTTTTACCGTGCTAGGCAGTTGAACACCACAACCGCTCTCTCACTCCCCCTCCTCAGATGAGGAGGGGAAGAAGTAAAGGAAAGAACAACTCACGGGTTGAGATAAGGATGATTTAATTAAAAAGGGGAAATATATATATATATATAATTAAGGAAATATTATTATTAATTAAACAATTCAACTAAAGGGAAAAAAGGGAAAGGGGAAAAGGGAGGGGGAAAGGGAATAACTAAACAAAACAAGTAAAGACTATGTGGAAGTGCAGAGGAAAGAAATTACTCTCTACTTCCCACAAATGAGCGATGCTTGACCACGTCCTTGAAGCAGGGCCTCAACGCACGTAGCCAGTGTTCGGGAGGAGGACAGACGTTTTCGCAACGAGAGCCCACCCCTCCCCTCTTCTTCCTTTTTCCACCTTTTATTGCTGAGTGTGACATCATATGGTATGGAATATCCCTTTGGTTGGTTTAGGTCAGCTGCCCTGGTGATGTTTCTTTCTCACTTTTTGCCCACCCCCTAGGAGGGTCAGAGAGAGTCCTGATGCTGTGCCAGCACTTCTCAGCAGCAGACACAACACTGGTGTGATACCACTGCTGTTCTAGCTACAAGTGCAGAGCGCAGCACTGTATGGGCTGCTGCAGGGAAAGTTAACATCCCAGCCAGACCCAGTACAAAGGCCTGAAAAAAAAATCTTAAAATAATCATGAAAAAAAAAAAAAAAGTTTGCTTGTTTCTACTTCTGCCTTTCAGTAAAAATTATTTATTTCTGTAATTCTGGAAGGCTTCTGAATAATTTCTAAACTTTGTAAGGTGGTTGTCCTTACTTTCCCACTCTGGGAAAAGTAAATCTGAAATGTAATTGCCTTGATTTCAGTAAGTTTGCAGATGACACCAAGTTAGGTGCGAGTGTCGATCTGCTCGAGGGTAGGAAGGCTCTGCAGGAGGATCTGGATAGGCTGGACCGATGGGCTGGGGTCAACTGCATGAAGTTTAACAAGGCCAAGTGCCGGGTCCTGCACCTGGGGTGTAATAATCCCAAGCAGAGCTACAGGCTGGGAGATGAGTGGTTGGAGAGCTGCCAGGCAGAGAAGGACCTGGGAGTGATAGTGGACAGTCGGCTGAATATGAGCCAGCAGTGTGCTCAGGTGGCCAGGAAGGCCAACAGCATCCTGGCTTGCATCAGAAATAGTGTGACCAGCAGGGCTAGGGAGGTGATCGTCCCCCTGTACTCGGCTCTGGTGAGGCCGTACCTCGAGTACTGTGTTCAGTTTTGGGCCCCTCGCTACAAGAAGGACATGGAGGTGCTTGAGCGGGTCCAAAGAAGGGCGACGAAGCTGGTGAGGGGCCTGGAGAACAAGTCCTACGAGGAGCGGCTGAAGGAGCTGGGCTTATTCAGCCTGGAGAAGAGGAGGCTCAGGGGCGACCTTATCGCTCTCTACAGATACCTTAAAGGAGGCTGTAGAGAGGTGGGGGTTGGCCTGTTCTCCCACGTGCCTGGTGACAGGACGAGGGGGAATGGGCTAAAGTTGCGCCAGGGGAGTTTTAGGTTAGATGTTAGGAAGAGCTTCTTTACTGAAAGGGTTGTGAGGCATTGGAACAGGCTGCCCAGGGAGGTGGTGG
This sequence comes from Oxyura jamaicensis, assembly GCF_011077185.1. Lineage (NCBI taxonomy): Eukaryota > Metazoa > Chordata > Aves > Anseriformes > Anatidae > Oxyura > Oxyura jamaicensis. The sequence continues at coordinate 30,584,069 of NC_048926.1, forward strand.
AGTCACCATCCCTGGAAGTCTTCAAAAGACGTTTAGATGTAGAACTTAGGGATATGGTTTAGTGGGGACTGTTAGTGTTAGGTCAGAGGTTGGACTCAATGATCTTGAGGTCTCTTCCAACCTAGAAATTCTGTGATTCTGTGATTTTCAATAAGTAAATAATTTTGTCAATTTGGAGAGAAAATAAGAGTGATTCCCTATAAAGCACTAAACTTCACAGAATCACAGAATTGAAAGGGTTGGAAAGGACCTCGAGAGATCGAGTCCAACCCCCCTGCCAAAGCAGGTTCCTGAGAGCAGGTTGCCCAGGTAGGCGTCCAGACAGGCCTTGAATATCTCCAGAGAAGGAGACTCCACAACCTCCCTGGGCAGACTGTTCCAGTGCTCCATGCTTCACCGTGAAGAAGTTCTTTCTCATGTTGATGCAGAACTTCCTGTGCTCCATCTTGTGGCCATTACCCCTTGTCCTGTCCCCACAAACCACTGAAAAGAGGCTGGCCAAATCTCTCTGTCTCCCACACCTCACACATTGATGAGAGCCCCTCTCAGTCTTCTTTTCTCCAGGCTGAACAGACCCAGGTCTCTCAGCCTTTCCTCATAGAGAAGATGTTCCAGGCCCCATATCATCTTTGTGGCCCTCCGCTGGACACTTTCCAGGAGATCCCTGTCTTTTTTTGTACCAGGGAGCCCAGAACTGGACACAGAACTCCAGGTGAGGCCTGACCAGGGCAGAGGAGAGGGGGAGGATCACCTCCCTTGACCTGCTGGCCACACTCCTTTTAATGCACACCAGGATCCCATTGGCCCTCTTGGCCACCAGGGCACACTGCTGGCTCATGGTCAACGTGTTATCCACCAGGACCCCCAGGCCCTTCTCCTCAGAGCTCCTCTCCAGCAGGTCACCTCCCAGCCTGTACTGATACGAACAGTATCAGTACAGTTCTTCCTTCCCAGGTGCAGGACTCTACACTTGCTCTTATTAAACCTCATTTGGTTTCTTCCTGCCCATCTCTCCAGCCTGTCCAGGTCTTGCTGAATGGCAGTACAGCCTTCTGGTGTGTCAGCCACTCCTCCCAGCTTTGCGTCATCAGAGTACTTGCTGAGGGTGGACACTATTCCCTCATCAAGGTCATCGATGAAGATGTTGAACAAGACCGGACCCAGCACCGACCCCTGGGGTACACCGCTAGTCACAGGTCTCCACCCGGACTCTGTGCTGCCAATCACCACCCTCTGAGCTCGGCCAGTCAACCAGTTCTCAACCCACCTTAATGTCCACTCGTCTATCCCACACTTTCTCAGCTTTGCTAGCAGGATGTCATGGGAGACCATATCAAAAGCCTCACTAAAGTCAAGGTAGGTGACATCCACTGCTGTCCCCCCATCTACCCAGCTGGTGATGCCATCATAGAAGGCAAAGAGGTTGGTCGAGCACAAATTTCCCTTGGTGAATCCATGCTGACTACTCCCCATAACCTTCTTCTCGTCCAATTGCTTGGAGATGGCATCCAGAACAAGCTGTTCCAACACCTTTCCAGGGACAGAGGTGAGACTGACTGGCCTGTAGTTTCCTGGATCCTCTTTCTTGCCCTTCTTAAAGACCGGAGCGACAATGGATATCCTCCAGCCTTCAGGCACCTCTCCTGTTCTCCAGGATCCTCCAAAGATGATAGAAAGTGGTTCAGTGATCACCTCTGCCAACTCCCTTAGCACACATGGATGCATCCCATTGGGGTCCATGGATTTGTGTGCATTGATCCCACTCAGACTCTCCCGAACCACTCCCTTGTCAACCAGGGGGGAGCTCTCCATTTTCCAGACCCTTTCTCCTCCTGCCGGTGTCCAGGAGTCCTGGGGGGGAGTCCTTGAAGCAAAGATAGCATTCAGCATCTCCGCCTTCTTGGTGTCTCCCATTACCAGGACACCCCCGTCGTTCAGCAAGGGACCAACATTATCCCTAGTCTTCCTTTTACTGTTTACATATTCAAGAAACAAACAAACAAACAAAACTTATTATTATCCTTTATCTCTTTTGCAAGCTTCATCTCTAGGTGGGCTTTAGCCTTCCTTGTTGCGTCCCTGCAGGCCCTGACAACACTTCTGTACTCCTCCCAAGAGGACAGGCCCTTTTTCCACATTTCATAGACCTTCCTCTGCCTTTTGATCTTGTCAATGAGCTCCTTGCACATCCACGCAGGTTTCCTACCCCCCTTCCCTGATTTTGTACTCTTAGGGATGCACCGATCCTGAGCTTCCTTGTTAATAACTTCCTTATTTTATAGGTATGGGCAAATTGCATTTTGACAATTAAAACAGTAATATCATTTTAGGAGGTTGAGATGAAAAGTAGCTGTGTCAAAACTTTTTTTTTTTTTTTTTTTTTTTTTTTTTTTAAAAAAAAAAAAAAATTCCTTGTATGTAAGGAATATTAAACTTAACAAAAAGATTATAAAGGGAATTTCATTTTATTTTTTAAGCCACTGAGCTCTCCCTGTAGAGGACCTCTGTATAACTGGATCTCTTCTTTAAATATGGAATTTGGGGCAAAATTTTGGCACTAGCTGCCAAAATGTTGGCATCGATTCTACTGTCTTTATCTCCTTATCTATTAAACAGAGATAATGATACTCATTTCATGAGGTCTTGAGAGGCTTTGGTAAGTGCCAGATACAGAGCACTGTGCAAATGAAAAGCATAGTTACTACTATTGCAGTTTCATGACTCCTGTCTCAAGACCCAATAGCACTTGCAAAACTATATTTACTGAACAACTGGCCTAAAAAGAGCTTTCTTAACCCTTTACAACTCCTGAAATTTCTTGTGTTTTTCAGTTCCATATCAGCATTAATATGGACTTTTCCAGTATGTGAGAAGGCACAAAGGTATGTGGTGCTGTAGTTGTTAGTACGCCATGCTCTGGGAAACAGAGAGCTTGCCACGATGTGACTCAGGTAGGCAGATAACAAAACAGGGTCCTTTGTTGTAAATGGAGCCAATTCTGAATAGCCTGGTTCTCACTCCAATAAAACCTTCCCTTGCTATTTTTGTCCTGATTTTAGGTCCAGAAATGTCTTTTCTGATGAAAAAGCACCAGTCCAGTCAGCATTCGTCACCATTCACTTACAGTGCTCTGTGGGGTCTAGCAGAAGTGTTACCTTCCAAGACAGGCTAACTCAATCATGGTGGTTTTCCTAGGGTAAAAAGAAACTGAATACAGCAAGAGAGAGTTTTTTACCTCAGAACGAGAGAAACTATTACCTGATTCTGAAATAACAAAGTGTTTTTTTGTTGGTTTTGTTTGTTTGTTTTTGTTTGTTTGTTCATTTGTTTTTTCATATTCAAAAATTCTGAAGGCTACATGTATGTATGACAAACATTTGACAGGCCAGGGTACATTACATTTTTTTATTTTTCACTATGTTCACATTCATCTCAAAAATATTAAGAATCTGAAGAACTGCAGGCTTGTGAAGCAGAATATTTTAACACTATGACTATGATTTCCACAGCTACAGCTAAGGTTTGATAAAATCACATTATTAGAGTTAGATAAAAATTAGATTACTTCTCTTGAATCCTATTTGCTCTTGTATTACTATAGCAAAGCAATTTTGTTGGTGCTTAATAGGAGCTATATAATGCATTGTGTTGTACTACAGTGCTTAAAAAAAATCAATTAAAAGGAGAAGTAGATAAATTCCTGCAAAATATTTTGCTTTGAAACTTGTTTACACTTTCCAGCTGTGATGTAAGTGAACAGCAAATTTTTGTAGAATATGATACCCTGATATTTCAAATATAACAGGATAAAAGCTGTCTCTATTTACACAGATCCATCCTTTCTGATTTTGTGAGACGTTCTCCAGCACATAAGGCATAATAGAAAAAAATACTGATAAGCTAAATACTGCTTGAATGATCACATGGCTAAATAATGAATGGTTTTATTTGTTACCTGTTCTGCTTGATTTAGTGATCTTTATTTACTGGCACAATCACAAAAGTTAGTTTTGATAATTGATGATGGTAAACTGATAATTTCACTTGGAGCTATGAAATAACTCTACTTCATCAGTCCATAAATGGTATTTTTGTAATTGTAAGTCTGTAAGTGGTATTTTGTTTCCCATTAAACAACTGAAGAATTTCATGCCAGTGTCCAGTAGTGTATTAGCAGGAGGGAAAGCTTGCGTATGATGCACAGGAGGAATCTTTCCTACACACATGCACAAAAGGCATATCCATCTTTTTAAAAAATAACAGAACCATTTGATAAATTTTATCACACACCTTTGAACTTCAAAAGCCATCTCTGAGGCATCTTGTCTTGAATTCCAAATACCTTAGGTAGGAGTTTTCTCTGACATACCTAGCAAAAATCAAATGAGTGATGGTATGGTAGGACATAAAGGTTTTATTGGAGTTCATCTGAGCTGTTCTATATACTGCCTGCTTTGTTATGGGTTCACAGTTACTAACAGACCAAGCTGTCCTACAGCCATGCTGCTGAAATGTTATTCTCAACAATTTAATGCATTTCCTATGTCTAGATTTGTAGGCAGAGCTGGTAGCTGCCAAAACTTTCTTCTGTAAGAGCCTTTTTTCAGTTACTAATAACTATGGCAATGTAATGTATCTTGCAGTTGAAATTTTTGTGTCAGTTTGTGCCCAAAAAAGTCAGGGAGGTCTTCTGTGAGCAATTCAGTCATTTGGAAGAAGGGGATAAGGAAAAATAATAATAATAATAAATCGATCTTTCTCTCTTTAAGTTTCCCAGCTATTCATTTGAGTATTTTTGTGGTTCTCTCCAGCAGTGGAACAGGGACTTGCAGTGTGTGGGGGAAAGGATGATTCCCATCAGGTGTCAGAAATAGGGTTGTTACCATTTCTATAAATGCTCTGCCATTTGACTGATGGACTGCTCTATGGGACAGGCTTCGAGTACGAGAGCCTGTCCCATCTGTCATGTGTGTCCCACCCCAGTGTCCTTCCACAGCGAGGCAGGACCCTGTGTACCTATTGCCACCACCATCAGCTCAGCACTGACCTTGACGGGGTTGCAGACTAAAAGGTACTTAAATGGAGACAGAGACAGGCTTTCCGTTGTTCTCACTGCCTGCTGATGTTGCTGCTGTAGTACAGAAAAGCAGGACAAACATAAAATAAATCTGCCCTCAGTACAGAAGGGTAAAGAATTGAAAGCAGATAGGGAGAATTCATGGAGCTGGAAGGGGAAGAAACAGAGGGACCAGATTCCGAAAAAGAGATTTGGTCACAATCTTCTGCAGAACCCAGGATGCCTGAGGCTCAAATTTCTTCTGGTATAAGCAAATGGCTGTGAAATGTACCAGCAAATTACTGGCTGGATGCCTATAGGAATAGCTGTTCCTGATGCCAATTACTGCATCAACTCAGGGAACAGTCATCTTTATTCTCCCAAGGATCTGATCCTGCACAGAGTGGAGGGCAGTAATGTGTGATGAGTTTTTAAATACATATATTTTTATATATATATATACACATATATTTCCGATTGGTCATCAGAAAACAAACAAACAACCCCTCTCCCCCACTTTGTGCATGTGTGTGTATTTAAATTTCAATGCTAGAGTTAAGGTTGCAAAATGAGGTATACAGCAAATGCCAGAATTTTCCCAGGAGAAGGAACATCATGTTTGAAGCTTCCTTATCTGTTTCTTACAGATCTAGTTACTAGAGCAGCTGTGGGGAAGAATCACCATAATGACTCCCTGGGATGCACAGGAGTTAAAGCAAGAAAGAATGGAGACAAGGAACTGCATTCCCAAAGGGTATTTCTTGACACAGTAGTAACAGTTGATGGCAATGTCATGCTGCATTATTGAGGAGAAAAGGTTCAAGGAACAATGTAATGGAACAGAATTATCTTTGAAAAGTTTTCTTGTCTAAAAGTAGTCCAATGCAATACACATACCTCTCCCTTTCTCTGTGTGCCTGTGCAGTGGACATGAGTAACAAACAAAGCTGTTACTCAGTCCAGCCCTGATACAGCAACCACAGGTGACTTGCATGGCCCTGTTGTTTCCCTTAGAGTCCTATTAAGTGAGTGAAGGCAGGAACAAGAGAATTATTTATTTTTAAGCTGGAAAGCAGATGGTGCAGAAAACAAGGTTGTGGATTTTTTTGTTGTTTATTTGTTTGGTGGCTTTTTTTTTTTTTCCCAATTGGCCCTGATGAGTAGGAGGAAAGAAGGAAGTCTTAAAGGCACAGGAGCAGGCTGTCCCTGTGTGCCGTAAGATGAGCTGGGGAGGAAGAAGACCTGTGTGGCTGAACAGGAAACTCTTGCTGTGTGTACAGAATTAAAAGAGAGTTTATGTCTGGTGGAAGAAGGGACAGGCAACTCGGGGAGAGCACAAGGAAGTTGCCACCATATGCGGAGAAAAATTCAGGAAGGCCAAAGCCCAGTACAAGCTCAACCTGGCCACTATGGTTAAGGCTAAAAAATGTTTTTATAAATATAATAATGTTAAGAGGAGGGCCAAGGAAAATCTCCATCCATCACTGGATGCAGGGGGGAACATGACTACTAAGGATAACGAAAAGGCTGAAGTTCTTAGTGCCTTCTTTGCATCTGTCTTTACTAGCCAGACCACTTATCCTTGGGGTACTCGGCCTCCTGACCTGGAAGTCTGGGATGGGGAGCAGAAGAAACCCCCACAGTTCAGGTGTAAACAGTAAGAGACCTGCTGTTCCACCTGGACTGTCACAAGTCCATGGGGCCAGATGGGATCCACCTGAGGGTGCTGAAGGAGTTGGTGGATGTGATTTCTGGGTTGCTTTCCATCATCTATCAGTGGTCATGGTCATCTGGAGAGGTCCTGGATGACAGGAGACTTGCTAATGTGATGCCCATCTCTAAGAAAGGTCATAAGGAGGACCTGGGAAACTACAGGTCTTTCAGCCTGACCTCAGTGCCAAGAAAGGTGATGGAACAGGTCATCTTGAATGCCATCACACAATGTACAACTGGGACAGCAAGGGGGGATCAGGCTTAGTCAGCATGGTTCATGAAAGGCAAGTCCTGCCTGACCAACCTCATCTCCTTCTACGACCGGGTGACGCACCTCGTGGATGACGGAAATGCTTGTCTACCCAGACTTCAGCAAGGCCTTTGACAAGGTCTCCCACCGTGTTCTCCTTGGAGAAACTGGCAGCCCACGGCTTGGACAGGCACACTCTTTGCTGGGTTAAAAACTGGCTGGACAGATGGGCCCAGAGAGTGGTAGTGAATGTAGTGAAATTCAGCTGGTGAATGGTCACCAGTGATGTTCCCCAGGGGTCAGTGCTGGAGCTCATCCTCTTTAATATATTTATTGATGATTTGGATGAGGGAATTGAGTGTACCCTCAGTAAGTCTGCAGAAGACACCAAGTTGGGGGGAAGTGTCGATCTGCCAGAGGGTAGGAAGGACCTACAGAGGGACCTGGACAGGTTGGATTGATGGACAGAGGCCAATGGGATGAGGTTCATCATGGCCAAGTGCTGGGTCCTGCGCTTGGTCCACAACCCCATGCAGTGCTACAGGCTTGGGGCGAGTGGCTGAAAAGCTGTGCAGAGAAAAATGATCTGGGGGTGTTGGTAGATGCTCGCCTGAACATGAGCTGACAGTGTGCTCAGGTGGCCAAGAAGGCCAACAGCATCCTGGCTTGTATCAGGAATAGTGTAACCAGCAGGACCAGGGAGATGATTGTTCCCCTGTACTCTGCTCTGGTGAGGCCACACCTTGAGTACTGTGTTCAGCTTTGGACCCCTCACTACAAGAAGGACATAGAGGCCATGGAGCATGTCCAGAGAAGAGCTACGAAGCTGGTGAAGGGCCTGGAACACAAGACCTATGGGGAGCAGCTGAGAGAACTGGAGTTGTTTAGTATGGAGAAGAGGAGGCTGAGGGGAGACCTTATTGCTCTCTACAACTACCTGAAAGGAAGGTGTGGGGAGCTGGGGTTCGGCCTCTTCTCACAGATAGCTAGTGATAGGGCTAGAGAGGATGGCCTCAAGTTGTGCCAGGGGAGGTTCAGGTTGGAAATTAGGAGACGTTTCTTCTCAGAAAGAGTAGTCAGGCATTGGAATGGGTTTCCCAGGGAGATGGTGGTATCACTGTCCCTGAGGGTGTTTAAGGAAAGGTTGGATGCAGTGCTTAGGGACACGCTTTAGTGGGTGACATTGGTGGTAAGGGGATGGTTAGACCAGATGATCTTGGAGGTCTTTTCCAACCTTAATGATTCTATGATTCTAAAGAATAGCAGTGAGAGATTTCTGTCCTGAATGCTTCTTCATCATTTCAGGTATTAAGTTGTTTCAAAATGGCCAGATCCATTTTGTTCTGTGCCTGTTCACCTTTGTAGCTCTCACACCAAACTCTCTCAGCAGAGATTTTTTTTTTTTTTTTTTTTTTTTTCTAACCATTATAAGCATGGAACTAGAAAAAAGGAGAATTTTCTGTCTTCCTTTGACAATTGTGTGGAGCTAAGCTGCTAAGGGAACCAGCTCAGTGCCTCTAGTTCTATATATGACTTTGGTATGCATAAAGCATCTCATATAGTGTGTTTTAGTTTAGTACATTTACCTGACTAAGGTATATGTACTGACAGAGTCCTCCTGCTAAGTTGTTTGTGCAAGCAGTTATTCATATGCTATAGGTTTCAGGTTCTCTGCATGACTGAAGCATCGTTATCAATGACATCTGGAGTGAAGTACCAGTTCCACTGAAATCAATGGGAAGTTACCCCTTCATCATAAATTTCATTATTTTTTAAATGAATTTAACAGCAATATCTGCACCTGCAAAAACTAGAAGAGTAATACTAATAAATACTAGTAAATACTAGTAAAATTAAAATTTTACTTTTAATGAAACAGAAAATAATAACCACCAGAAACAAGTAAATCACCAATACGCACTAGACAGTAACATATTTGGCTTCACTGATTTTCTGAAGTAGCAAGAAGAAACAGAATTGTAGAATAACTAAACTTTTTAGGTTATTATTTATGCATGAAATGTCTGCTTCAATGAAGAGAAGGCCAAAAATCTGACTTGGGAATGGAAAGGGGTAAATGAGAGAAATTAGATTTTCATGGAACTTGTTAGTGGGACTCTAGCAGTTGCATGAGATGCATAGGTTTATTTTGACAAAACATCCCAGTTCCTGCAAGCAAAGGGTAAGAGTTCAGTATCCAGTGGGAATGAAATGCCTCCCCTCTCTTGTTCTTGGTCTATCATGCACTGCAGAGAACCATAAAATGTCTCTTTCCTACAATTTCAGTGGTGATTAGAATTATTTGATAGGATGTGTTTGTTACTGAGAGTGTATGTTCTTATGTGGGAGAGGATTTGAATTCTGAAAGCTAATGTGATACCTGAAATAAAGCTAGAAATGAATGTCGGTATTTATACACAGCTGGGCACAAACTCTCACAGGTGAGACATGAGTTAGGGATCTAAGCAGTCAGTTTAGGAATTCAAGAGCCCAGTTCCCAGGGAGATGTTGTTACTTTTCCCCAGCGTGCTTCCCCTATGAATTTGTGCCATTTCTGGAGTTCAGGGTGGACTGACTAGGAGCAGTGCCCAACAGCTGATGTGGTCTGTTGCTAGCATGCCCTACTGTTTTCTGGAAGATGCCTTGTCACTCCTGCGTCTCCATGCTCCCTCTGTGGGGTTTTATTTACCTGTCTGCTTAAAATCTGGCTGACAGGCTATGTTCTGCTTCACTTGTTCACATGCATGTCTGTGTGGTGAGTGAACAGGGAGAGGTACTGTCCCAGCTCAAGAAATGGATGTTGGCTGTACTGCATATTTCAATACTACCAAATAAATTCATATCTAGAGGTAACAGTGGTAAGTACTGCCTTAAGCTAAAAGTAAAGAACATGAGTTTTGTGCTATTTTCACTTGTACCGTTGTCATCCACAGCTGAAACACAATAGCATGGCCCAGAACATTGTGGCAAGAGCTCACAACTTTGGCACCACCTTCCAGTGTGATTTTGGGTAAGTCACCAGAAATCCTGTTTCTTCTCTTGTCACATGTGAATGTGACTTCACATAAGCAAGTTCAGTAAATATACCTTAAAAAAGGAAGAACTGATAGAAGGTAGGTTGTCACACAAAAAGTTATGTGAATAAAACTCTTCAATAACTCTTGATTATCACTGGAAATGCAAGCTGAGGCTACATGAGACAGCAGCTGTAACGAAAGGTAAACCTTTGCAGAAAGAAATCCTAGCTATAGGATGCTATTCGGACAGTGATATAATTAATACCACATCCTTAGAGAATGACCAGGATGAAGACACATCAGTGCACAAAGAAATTATTTCCCAGCCATTCTGAAATACTAGACAAAAAGTGTGATTTAATCCCTCCGAGGCCTTTGTCCCTAAAAGAAGATGGATACCTGAGTACAGCACCCTATTGTTTTGGAATGATCAGAGAAGACCCTGTGCCTCTGTAAAACTCACCTGCTATTTGACTGTGCTTCCACAGCTGGGGATACTATCTAACAAGTGCTGTAGGTGTGTGCACAGAGTGCAACCTCTGCCTGTAAATACATGATAGGTGTGCATCACTGTCAAGTTTCAATGTTTTTTTCAGTGGTACTTCTGCAGAACTATGCAACTATGTAGGTATTTTATGAAAAATAAATAGAAAACACTATTGTAAAAACGATAGTTTTAAAATGCCTATCAAATTAACTTCTGAAATTTATGTCAATTAATAGTGTTTTGAAATGACATCAGATGAGAAATCTCAGGATGTTAATCACCTGCTGCCAAAATTATTAATTTCATTATGTATCTTAAAAGGAAGGATCTGCTGAGGGAGTTCCTGGAGGAAAACAGTACTTCTATGTCAGCACAAGTGTTAGATTAAAAAAAATAAGAATAATATAAATAAATAAATAAATAAATAAAAATCTTAGAGACAAACTACTCTTTTCTACTCTTTTCCCAGTGAAAAGGAGATTGCAGAATCACAGAATGGTTTGGGTTGGAAGAGACCTTAAAGATCACCCAGTTCCAACCCCCTGCCATGGGCAGGGACACCTCCCAGCAGACCAGGTTGCCCAAAGCCCCATCCAGCCTGGCCTTGAACACCTCTAAGGATGGGGCATCCACAGCTTCTCTGGACAACCTGTTCCAGTGCCTCTCCACCCTCTGAGAGAAGAATTTCTTCTGAATATCTCATCTAGATCTACCCTCCTTTAGCTTAAAACCATTCCACTCTTGTCCTGTCATTATCGGATTGATCAAAGAGTCCATAGAACACTACCAGCTTTTTCAGATGCAAGACGGGGGCCCAACAACCTTCCTAAACACTGCTTAACACTAACATGAGAGCTGGCTTTGTGAAAGCTGGAAGTTTTGGCCCAACAAAAATTATAACAATACAGCAATTATAGCTTAGTTCTGCTATAAGAACACTCTCTGGCATCCCCTTACTATTGTCAGGGCATGTAATCCATTTTCTCTAGTGAATTATGTGGTATTCCCTATGGCAGAAACACTGCTTTGCATTTTGCTACATTTCTTTTTATCTGGATTTTGTGTTTTATGCTTTGCATATAGCCCTCAGCCAATATAATTTCCTTACTAGAATCTCTCAGTTTCTGTCTGGTGCTCCCTTCCCATTTGTGTTTAACACGTGATGGACCAGGTAGTATGGATGACTGAAAGCAGTATCTTCTGTACAGCACTGTCCCTCACAGCATCCTTCTGGACAAAGAGTCCACCTATGAGATGAAGAGGCTCATTCTATGATGGGTGATGAAATGGCTCAACAGTACAGCTCTAATGGTTGTAGTGAATGGGGCTACATCTGGCTGGTGACTTGTCAGCAGCAGTGTTCCTCAGGGTTCAATTCTAGGGCCAGTCCTGTTCAACATTTTTATCAATGATCTGGATGCAAGAGTTGAACATTTCCTTAGCAAGTTTGCTGGCGATATTAAAATGGGAGCTGCAAATTACTCTCTGTATGGACAAGAGGCTTTGAAGAGGAAGCTACTTATGATACCTTGAAGAGTTGTATGATCCTCAGTAACATGAAGTTCAACAATGTAATGCCAGGTTCAGCACCTGGGATGGAGTTATGCCAGACACAAGTACAGACTGGGAGATGAGGGTCTGGACAGAAGCTCAGCAGAAAGGAATCTGGGTGTGCTGGTTGACAGCAGGTCCAACATGAGCCAGCATTGTGCCCTGGCAGCCAAGAGGGCAAACTGCATTTTGGGGTGCATTAAACACAACATAAGCAGCTGGTCAAAAGAGGTGATCCTCTTACTGTATTTAGCACTGGTATGTCTAGTTTCTGGCATGATTTTATCCTGTCTTGTTGCAGAGGAAGTTTTTATGTGTGCATTTAATAAACATTTTTGTGTTTTTATTTTTTGCTTTGAATATTTTATAGTTCACTGAGGTGCAGTTCTGCAGTTAAAGTTTAGCCCAGAGTACAAATATCTTAGGAATCCTTGCTAAATTAGTAGAGACTACATTAAAATCCTGCTAGTTCTATTTCTAACCTTTCTGTGGCAGTACATGGCTAAAAAGTCATTCTCAAATGCATTACAACTAACTGCTTGGTTATTTTTGTATTAAAAATGTTTCTGAAAGATTTTGTTTATATTCCATATATAAGTAAGAAATTATTTTTCTTTATGGATTTTTCCAGCTTGTTATGAATTTATCTCCAGAAAGAGCATGTGTTTCCCTGTTACTTTGTAATGTATCTTCATGAAATTAATCTTACCAAATTCATTTCCACACATCCATCTAAGGACCTCATTCTAGAAAATAATTTTATTAAGAAAAGAGTGACAGAAAAAGAGTGACAGAAAAGAGTAACAGAAAAAAGCCCAAATTATGTTGCTTGCTGACTTAGAGCAACACAGAGTTTAGAACTGCAGCCTTGGAATGTAAAACATATTTCTAAGTGTGTATTTTCAGGTCAACCTCAGACTTTAGTAACTCATCAGTAGTGCAGTCTTTGAACTGGATGTCTTTTAGCAGTTTCCCCAGAGAGCTAATGAAAAGCTAAGAAGGTATTTCATTTGATAATAATTATGTCATTAGCATTTTCCTTGGAGATAAAGAATTATGCCAAGCTAGAAATGGTCACTTTTGCACTTTTGTAGAAATAGAGCAGTAATTGAACCACAGTTTCTAATTTTTACTTTGTCTTCATATGTGAAATGCCGTAAATTACTATAAGATGTTTGATCCGTGACTATAGTTGAAGTTTCAATCAGACATATTCTTTAATGTAACATTCTCCAACAGGAACCTGCATACTTTTTCTTATACTCTGATATGGTAAGGCAATTAAGTACTGTGTTTTGATTTGTTTTGTTTCATTGTTTTGATTATTATTTTTTGTTTGTTTTTAATGCAAAAAGAACTGGCTGCTGCAGAAATTAAGAAAACTATCAAGAAATATAGTTTAATGGATTTCTGAAAGCAAGCCATTTCCTTTCTCTCCCAAGCTCTAAAAGCAGTTCATGTTGGAAAGTAGAAGGTGAGTTTATAGCATAGCACAGGTTGTACACAAGTGTACAGCCCTGAAGAAATAAAATAATACATACACCAGAAAAAGGAACTAAAGTGGTCAGAATGAGTATTCATTGGACTTACCTAGAACTTATGGACTTTTACAAAACTCCGCTCTGTATGCAGCAAAATGAGTCCTGATTATCTGCTTTTGAAGCTAAGTAAAATAAGGGAATGCATGTAATTCCTAGGCCTGTCCGTTCCAATCATGTTTTTATGGGGCAGAATGCTGTATTTCAGTTGCATAAAGGCAAAGTAATTTTAACTTACGTGACTGAAAATGTACATTCTAGGAAAGGAAAGATAAGGTAATTCTGAATTGCTCTCTCATTTTAGACTACCTGATAAATGCAATCCTCAACTTTTTAGTCACATAAATATAGTCTTAAAATTTATAAATAAGGAAATGAGAGTAGTATCAGTAATTAAACCATCTACTTAAAAGAAACCCTCAAAGAGTTGTCTTGTGACAGACAGATCAAGTTACATCTAAATCTACAATTTTGAGTGAAAATTCATTCCTGTTTTCTTTTTCTAAACACAACAGATGATTTGAACGATTTATTGATTCTGATGAAAAGTTTACAATGCCTTTAATTAAAACAGAATGAAATATCCCATTAAAATTATTACAAGTAAAAGTTAAACCTGCTACCTTGGCAACAGGCTTTAGGCTTAAGTCCTGGTGGCTGGTAGTGATGGTGAATTGGAAGATGCCATCTCTCCAGTGCCCTGTTTTCACTCTGTTCTCTTTCTTCTGATTTGATTGTTGTTAGCTGCTGACATGAACAAGATATCCCCTTAATCTTACTAGGATTTAATCAGATTGGATGCTTTCTTCAATTAAGTAGAAAGATTCATAGCCTTATATGAAGGCTTTTCAAGGGAAAGGAAGGGAAGAGAGGGAAGAGAGGGAAGGGAAGAGAAGGGAAGGGAGGGGAAGGGAAGGGGAGGGAAGGGAAGGGAAGGGAAGGGAAGGGAAGGGAAGGGAAGGGAAG
>NC_048926.1:30598656-30629469 GCF_011077185.1 Oxyura jamaicensis
GAAGGGAAGGGAAGGGAAGGGAAGGGAAGGGAAGGGAAGGGAAGGGAGACTGCATGGACATCGGTTCATCAGTCATGTTGGTCATGCTGCTGTCATGTGCTGGTAACCATAACTACATGAAGGTTTGTAAAATGCAGAATAAAGTCCTAAATAGAGAGGTCAACAGGGGAGCATTTTAGGTGAAATCAACACAGGTTACCAAGACAAGCTGATAATTAATGGTCCTGCAGAAATGCATAATTTTAGTCGTTGTTTTTCTGTGCTGATTTTGGGGCTTCTGTGTTAAGAAGGGAGAAGTGCTACAACAGGTAATCAGAGGACATTGTAAAATCTCCATTACTGAAGGTCTAAAAAAGCAGCCTAAAATAACACCTGACAGCCATAGTTCAGGGATGGCAAGACCTGTTCTGAGGGAGGAGGTGTGCTTCTTTAATCCACAGTTTTGTGATGTAAAAAAGATGAGTTCTTCAATGACCTTAAACTGAAAGAGCTAAGGTTAGGTAATCTAACATAAGTTTTTTGTTGTTGTTTTGTTTTGTTTTGTTTTAGTTTATTTATTTATCTGTTTTGTTTTTGATCAGTCAATGTATATATTCACTATAATAGCATTATGGATACCTTTTCCAGATAATTCTTGATTTTAAAAATACAGAGACTTCCATTTTGTCAACAGATGAAGCCTGTTGATGAACAGACTCATTAAAACCATTCAATCTTTTCTCAGTATAAGCACATTATTCTACTAAAGAAGATGCCTGTGTCTTAATTCTTCATGAACAAAACTATTTTGTCAGAGGAAAATAGTCGGGAGAGATTATGTTTCATATTTGACACAGCTGTACTGCATCAATGATACTATCTTGAATTTCAGATTAATTTAATTGAGATCTGATGAACAAAATTAGTTGTCCTAGTCTAATTATAATTTCATTTGAATGGTTTAGTAAATAATACAACATAAATTGTGGTTGACTTGATCTTTCTGCAGCCTGAGTCTTAGTTGTGTCTGTCTCTTTCCTTCTGCCCATGTAAAACACAGGCAGTGACCACAGAGTATGAGCACTGGAGTTGCTCTTTAATGCTGTTTACTGAAGCAGTTTCACTGCAGGACAAATTCCAAAGTTAGTGAGATGAAAGACTGAAGAAAGTATACAGTTATTGGAGACAGGCTGGAGAAGCAAACCAGTGTTAGTGATTGTATAATGCTGAATATGCTTTAACGCTGCAAATGAAAGCAGTGATGATCTGATGTGCTTGATAATTTAAGAAGTGAATTTCCAAAACACTGGTTATGAAATACATGTATGAGCACAGAGAACAGTCCTGGTAATCTCTGTGTAAAGTACCTCTCTGATTTAGTTTTCATATGATATAAATTTTCCAGCTTAATTGTTAAGTGTTACAGTTCCTGAAGGAGAGCAGCCTGACCCCATCTCATAAAAACAGGTGTTTGAAATATGAATATATTTTTGATGCCAGATAATTTGCTAGTTTTCAAGTGTTGTCTTCTCATGATTTAATAATTACAGCCATCTAAGTAATGAAAAACAACCAGTCTCCGATCCCCCCAACACCCACTCCAGCCTGAAAGTCTGAGAAATACATGGGAGAGCTATCTAGAAGAGAATGCAAAGGGAAAAATGCTTTTAACTCTGCTGTAAGTCTCCTGTTCTTTGACTCTGTTTCTATTTCTGCACATCATGCACCCTCTATGTCTTTTTCCTTATTTATCAGATCCTTTTGCTAACCATCCTGCAACAAGAGCAGAGCTATGCAGCTGTGTGTCCTGCCTCAGACTGTTTTGATCTTTGATTTGCTGGCAACCAGAGAGTTTTGTTCCATTGTTGCATGCACACTGAGAGCACTTCATTAACCCTCCTTACCGATTCATTGGAGGGTTGCACTAGACCTGAGACTGTATGAGAGCAGCCAGCAAGTTTTCCAGTTTAAATCTTGGAAAGCTGGATATCTGAAAGTTGGATACATGGAGACTGGAGAAACTTGACAGAAAATTCCTAAAAGCACACAGACTGTCAGAAGATAAGAAGAATTAAGTAATCCTGTTTTGCTGCTTATACAGCATCACAGGACTTGCTTGGGAGAAGTAATAATGAAAATTTTCAGTTAAGTAATGGCTGTATCTTTTGTTCGCATCTGAAAGGCAGGTCATTAGCTCGTGAGTTTTTTGTCTTTTAACAGCTGAATTTCCTGGCGTACATATAATCTCTAGCTGTGTTGGGTTGTTTATTTTAGATGGAAGTACCTAAGTCTTTTTCCTGTGATGCCACTTGCTTGCAACACTGTTCTCTGTTCTCTCAGGCAGACCTTACTCTCGTGGGTATTTCTTATTGTTGCTTTTGTTGCTGCAGCTAATGTCCTCCCTGTAAATTTTATTTCATTTTATTTTACTTTATTTTATTTGAACAGAAGGATCTGTCAGTTCTTTTGTCAATCACAGCAAGGTGATTTTCACACACACACAGAGAATAGGATTTTGCAGAATATTGGAAGATAGGGCTAGTCAAACACAGGTAATCCCACAGGTTTCAGATATTGTTGGCCGTGTCTTTGACATTGCAATAGGTCAACATCTAAAACCTTAAGAGATACATACATATGTGTTTTGTAGATTATTTGAATTTTACTTCATTAGATTTACTTATCAGTATGGGCAAAGAAACAAAAAGGATAAAGAAGCCTCATTTACTCTTTAATATACTGTAAACTCATCAATAGAAGAGTATGAAAAACATGCACAGTCAGCATTAATACAATAAACACACAAACAAAAAATATTCATTCCATATAGAAATATGTATTTCCTTTTAACCCTGGTATATCTGCACATGCCTTCCCTTGGCAGCAGCATCTCACTCTCCCAAAAGATATAACAATGCCATGGTCTGTGTACTGCTTGCTATACTTTTAAACCAGTTATATGAAGGATTAAAAAAAAAAAGAAAAAAAAAAAAAGCATGCAATAACAGTGAGTTCTTCTTTCAGCTAGCTACATTAATAGCTCTACTCCCTTGGAGTTGGCCAGTGAACCAATATTTTTTTTTTTTCCTTTTTGTGTATCTCATTTTAGATGATTACACTTTGCTTCCCATGATATTTCTTATTGTAGCTAAAACCATGGACTACCATGTATTGGCTTAGGGCAGGGACGCCATTTGCTTTTTGCCTTATACATGAAATGTGAATGGGAAGATCAAGCAAATCAGTTGGGATTCCTCAGCCTGGCTGGACAGCCATGCAAAAAAAAGGGAACACACTTTTCCTTGTTCTGTGTCTGTGCTCATTGACATCACAAAGAATCACAGAATGTTAGGGATTGGAAGGGACCTTGAAAGATCATCTAGCCCACATGTAATGCAATGTGGAGGCCAGGATGTGTAGAACAAGCAGCTAATATGATGGAAGCCATCCAGAGGCTATCAACTACACCCAAAAAAAGTGGAAAGGATCATGACTGCTTTCTCATTAGATTTACAATAGTTAAGTCAGAAGGGACCTACAAAGATCATCTAGTCCAACTGCCTGAACACGTCAGGGATAACAAAAGTAAAGCATATTAATGAAGGCACTGTCCAAAGCGTCTTGACCATTGATGGGCATGGAATATCAACCACCACTCTAGGAAGCTTGCTCGAGTGTTTGACCACACTTACAGTCAATAAATTTTTCTTGATGCCCTG
The DNA here is from genome assembly GCF_011077185.1 of Oxyura jamaicensis. NCBI lineage: Eukaryota > Metazoa > Chordata > Aves > Anseriformes > Anatidae > Oxyura > Oxyura jamaicensis. The sequence continues at coordinate 30,602,355 of NC_048926.1, forward strand.
TCTGAACCTCCCTTGGCTCAGCTTTGTACCGTTCCCACACATCCTGTCATCATGGAGGGCAAGCAGGCAATCAGGCCCAGTCAGCATGAATTTATGAAAGGCAGGTCCTGCTTGACTAACTTGATCTCCTTCTATGACAAAGTGACATGCTGGGTGGATGAGGGAAAGGCTGTGGATGTGGTTTACCTTGACTTCAGTAAGACTTTTGACACTGTTTCCTACAGCATTCTCCTTGAGAAACTGGCTGCTCTTGGCTGGGACTGGCGTATGCTTCATTGGGTTAGAAACTGGTTGAGTAGCTGGGCCCAAAGAGTCGTGGTGAATGGAGATAAATCCAGTTGGAGTCTGGTCACTAGTGGAGTCCCCCAGGGCTCAGTACTGGAGCCAGTTCTCTTTAATATCTTTATCGATGATCTGGATGAGGGGATCAAGTGCACTCAGTGAGTTTGCAGACTACACCAAGTTAGGTGCATGTGTTGATCTGCTCAAGGGTAGGAAGGCTCTGCAGGAGGATCTGGATAGGCTGGACCGATGTGCTGAGGCCAACTGTATGAGGTTCAACAAGGCCAAATGCTGGGTCCTGCACCTGGGCCACAAAAACCCCAAGCAGAGCTACAGGCTGGGAGATGAGTGGTTGGAAACCTGCGTGGAAAAGAAGGACCTGGGAGTATTGGTTGTTAGTTGGCTGAATATGAGCCAGCAGTGTGCTCAGGTGGCCAAGAAGGCCAACAGCATCCTGGCTTGTATAAGAAACAGTGTGGCCAGCAGAGCTAGGGATGTGATTGTCCCCCTGTACTTGGCTCTGGTGAGGCCGCACCTTGAGTACTGTGTTCAGTTTTGGGCCCCTCGCTACAAGAAGCACATTGAGGTGCTCGAGCAAGAGAAGGGCAACGAGGTTGGTGAGGGGTCTGGAGAACAAGTCTTATGAGGAGTGGCTGAGGAAGCTGGGATTGTTCATCCTGGAAAAGAGAAGGCTCAGGTGTGACCTTATCACACACTCTACAGGTACCTGAAAGGAGGCTGTAGCGAGGTGGGGGTTGGTCTATTCTCTGCCCAGGGAAGTGGTTGAATCCCTGGAGGTCTTTAAAAGATGTTTAGATGTAGAGCTTAGGGATATGGTTTAGTGGAGAACTTCACAGAATCACAGAATAGTCTAGGTTGGAAGAGACCTCCAAGATCACCGAGTCCACCCTCTGACCTAATGCTAACAAATCTTCCACTAAACCATAACCCTAAGCTCTACATCTAAATGTCTTTTCAAGACCTCCAGGGATGGTGACTCAACCACTTCCCTGGGCAGCCTATTCCAGTGACTAACAACTCGTTCAGTAAAGAAGTTCTTCCTAATATCCAACCTAAATCTCCCCTGGCGCAACTTTTTTCATCCTGTTACCAGGCACGTGGGAGAATAGACCAACCCCTTGTTAGTGTTAGGTCAGAGGTTGGACTCGGTGATCTTGGAGGTCTCCTCCAACCTAGATGATTCTGTGATTCTGTGATTCAGTGACCAGGAAGCAGAGTCTGGCACCTCCCTCTCCACCTCCCCTCCTCAGCAACTTGTAGAAATAAACAAAGTGTCCTGTCAGCTTCCTGTTCTCCTGACTAAACAATCTAAGTGACCTCTCAGCCCTTTTACCAGCTTTGTTGCCCTCTGCACACATTCAAGTAACTTACTACATTTTTAATATTGTGGAGCACAGAACTACACACAATATTCAAGGTGAGGCTGTGCCAACACTACATATAGTGGCAGAAACACCTCTTTTGACTGGCTGGTTATGCTGTGCTTAATGCACCCCAAAATGCAGCCTGATCTCTTTTGTTATTTAACCCTGGCAGGCAGCTCAGCACCACACAGCCACTCACTCACTCTGCCCATGTGGAATGGGGGAGAAAATCAGATAGGTAGAAGTGCAAGAACTCCTGGGTTGAGATAAAAACAGATCTTTAGGTAAGGCAAAAGCTATTTGTGCAAGCAAAATAAAACAAGGAATCCATTTGCCACCTCCAATCAGTAGGCAAGCGTATAGTCACTCCCAGGATAGTAGGGCTTATCACATGGAACAGTTTCTTGGGAAGACAAATGCTATCATTCCTGACATCCTTCCCCCCATCCCCGTCCCCCTTCCCTACCCCCCCAACCCCCATCCCCGTCCCCTTCTTCTTTACCCCAGCTTTTATTACTGAGTGTGGCATCATATAGTATGGGATATCCTTTGGCCAGCCTGGGCCAGCTGTCCTGGCTGTGCCCCTGCCAGCTTCTTGTATACTCCCAGCCTCCTCACTGGCAGAGCATGATGAGAAGCTGAAAAGTCCTTGGCTCTTTGAAAGTACTGCTTTGCAACAACTAAAGCATTGGTGTTTTATCACCCATTTTCATCAAAAATTTCATCAAAAATCCAAACATGGCACTGTTAGAACCTCTGTGAAGAAAATTAACTTTCCCAGCCAAAACCACAACACCTTCTTGGCTGCCAGGGCACGCTGCTGGCTCACATTGAGCTTACTGTTGAGCAGCAGCCCCAGATCCCTTTCTGCTGAGCCACTCATCAGCCACTCATCTCCCTGTCTGTACGTACGTCTGGCAGTGCTCTGTCTCATGTACAGAACCTGGCATTTTCCTTTGTTGAATTTCATACTATTCACGACTGCCCAATGCTCAGATGTGCTGCACCAGGGGACCTGACAAGGGAATACGCAATGGAATACTCAGGGGAAGAACTTAAGAAAATTGAAAAACTGTTTTTGTTGATTTCTGAGCACCTATTTCTGAAAGAAATAGAATATGTATGCAAATGAAAAAGAAATATTATGTACCTGAATTTTCCTTAGGCAGATCTGTTTTGTATGCACAAAGCTGAGGGTGAGGCTTGCATTGGAATTGGTAACAAAGTTACACATTTTGCCAAATCTGATAGAGCAAAAAACTCATGGTGTCCCCACACCTATATGTCTCTCCTGTCTCTGTCACCCCTACTTAGACTTCAGGGAGATTAGGAAATGTTGCCAGGGAGAAGATGCCCCATTCTGGCTATAGGTGTGCTCATGTCTAAGTCCATTTGTCACCACAATTGAATTGTTGCTCTGAGACTTTGTGATGGAAATACAAAAAGAGAGTGAGATAGGAAAAGCAGAAGAGGGGCTTTACAACTGTGATCTGCCATGGCAGCCAGGGTAAACTGCCGTTCAGCACCCAGAAGGCAGGTCTTGAAACCCCAAGTAAATAATTGCCTCCTACTGTACATGTGAATTCCCGAATGTTTGTAAGAGCTGGAGGTTTTAGCTAGGCTCCCCACATGGGACTGACTAGGGTTCATCTGAGCCTCGTGCCTGGCAGCCAGTATAGTTCTTAAGAAGAAAAATCAATCCTTAACCATGGCTCTTGGTAATGGGTAAGCAGTGTTATTTAAAAGGAGTGCCAAAATAATTAATCCCTGTAACAATACCAAGCATATTTTTTTTGTTTGTTTTGCGTTCTGAATGGGACACTCTGCAAGAATCCAAGGAAGATACGGGAGTTTTTCTTTTTCTGTGAAATTCCAGCATTTCCACTCTGGAAGTTCAGTAAATCCTCTGAAGCAGTTTGTATTAAATTGCTGTGATGTTGTGATTCCCAGAGCAATTCTATTTATGGGCCTGATCAAAAATGTGTTGAAATCATTCCATTGATTTCCTTTGGCTTTGGATCTCTCCCATTAAGTTTAAACACAACCTCAAAGTATACTTTGTTCTGGAATTAAAGAGGCTTGTACTCTTTTCCCAAAACAGATCAGTTGCATCTATTTGGAGAAATAGCATACTTGCTATTTCATGGTAGCGCTTATCCATAGTAACTAAAATTCCTGCTTGAAGGTTTAACTTTGCTATTTACCAGTACATCTATGAGTTTGTTAACCTATCTGCCTCAGCCTGCCATTCATGTCAGGAAAAAGATTCACTGTTTTGCAGAAGAGGATTTATCAGAAAGGCAGTTTCATGAAATCAGAAGTATTCATTTTCATTATGCTGGCAGCTTGTCACCACAGACTTGGGCAAAAAGGTCTGGTGTTATCTTTTTTGTACATGGACATGAAGTTAGATATTCCAAAAGGTCTGAATGCCAAATGTTTTGTGGCTTTGATAAAACCACATCATTAAAGTTCATGTAGTGCCACAGTGTATGATTCAGTTCAATGTAATGGGAAGGAGTGTATCTGTCTGCGTATAATGAGTTAGGTAGGTTAAATCCTCTAAGAAAGGAACTGCAGGATCCTGTAGCTTATTTAAAGAAAGTCTAGCTCATTCACCCTATCTCAGAGAAAATCCGTGAATAGTATGTCAGTTCTTTAAAGAAGCTACCTAGAATATTGAAGGGTAGCATGCTGAGCAAATGGTTCAGTTTAGACACAAAGTTCATTTTTATTTTGCCAGCCCTTTCATGTAATGAGTAAAGAAAAAAAGAAAGTTTTATCATTCTGAGTCAGACTGAATTTCACTTAGAAAGCCACCTGAATTGCCTGAAATTAATCCCATTTACAACATATTTCCGTATTTTCTATGCACCAGAAGAGACTGTACTTCTTGAACTACAGATGGTGTACTAAGACAAGACATTTGATCTTGGCCAGTCTCTTATCAAGGTGTTCTTCCACTGGTGAATTGGGTGTCACAAAATATGTTATTCCCACTGTACTCTAACATGTTTTGTGCTTTCCTTAAGGAGTCAGCCATCCTTTTAATTTTGAGATTTTTGTTTCAGAACAAGAGCACTGCAACAAGAATAGGTGGAAGTGTGTCAGAACAACCAAAATGGTGCTCACACGTTGCCCATATTCACTGTACTATTATTATATAGGTTCATTTATGGAGGGAGATTTAGAAGTAAAGAGAAATCACAAGTAGTGAGAATTCAGTAGTAATCTCTTAGAGAGCTAGAGTATCAGGCTACCTATTGGTTACACTGTTAGTTATTTAGATTGGTGGATGTTTATGGGGAAACAAATATATTCAATTTAATTGAGTCCTTGTAGAAAGTTTGTTTTCTTAAGTGGAGCTCACCTAAAATTTAAGTCTGGTACTGGCACCAGAAAAAAACAAAAACAAAAACAGAGTAACACTAATGATATGTAAAAGATTAATCACATGAAAAATGACATCAGATTACAGACGAGCAGTTTCCTGCAATGATCAATTGATGAATGTCCATGATGAATGACATGAAAATCCACATGTTACGACATGTTTCTGAATATCTAAGAACGTCTTCTTAAGAAAATTTGTCTCTGTATTGATCTATAAATACCCTTAGTGCCTTATCAGTTCTTATGATTGAGTAGGCAGGAGGTATGTTTCATTATACTATATGAAATATTTTCTACTATTCCTTTAAAGTCATGCTGGAATTTTGGAATTTGGGTATTACTTTTGGCTTTCAGACATTTTCATATTTGTGAAGTCTGCTTGACAGGATGCAGGAAGTTGTTTAAAGCTGTAAAATCATGTAGAGAAACCTATCAGAATGGAAATGCATGGCAGCCACTCTGTAGATGGACTGAGGACCTTCTTTGTATGTGTTATGAACATACTGTTTTGGATTTCTCCTCTATGTAAAAAGAAACAAACAAACAAACAAACAAAAACTGTCAGTTTTGATAGTAAAAACTGTAGTGAATTGATATTGTGCTGGGAAATGAATTAGTTTTCTGTCTGCTTTGATATAATGGCTAATAGAAAGCTTCCAGAATGGGAGGATGCACTTTTAAATGTTGACTTTGCATTGAGAGTTAACAGTTTCAAAGGTATGATCAACTGGAATATCTGTGAGGCTTTACCTTAAAGAGGTAATCAGTTAAAAAGGTGTTCTAGTGTATGTGGCAAGCCAGTAATCAGTCAGTTATGTGTTTGTTTCTACAAGGACAGTTTTTGGCAGATAGTGAATGGTTGTTTTGTGTCTGTGGAGCAGAGACTAAACCACAGTGTTGCATGCCTGTAGATTACTTTTGCCAAGTAAAGAATCATTTTCCCATGGGAGAAAAAATGTGCACCTGACAGCATCTTTTTTATTCCATTTACATCAAAAAACATTTATTAAACTATAGTTCAAAATGGGTATTTTAACTATCTAGAGATCTACAGACATATTTTAAAATTATCCATCACATAGAAAAACACGTGAAGAAATGTTTGGAGTAACCTTTCTTTGTACACATATTTGTACACATATTTGTATACATATTTGTACGTATATTTCAGGCCTAATACCTTCTATACAATCATACAAATAATAATAATAAAAAAACAATAACCACCAGCTATTCAGTCTCAGCTTCCCCTTAGCTTTGTCATCAAGCATGATATGTGCATATTGAATTTCTAAAATATATTTAATGGAAGCTCAGAAAAAAGGCAGAAGTCTTTTGCATATATTTTTCTGCTAACTGTTGATTATTGTTAACATGGAACTGAAGCCTACTGTCTCTGACTTATAGCTTATATGAAGAAAATTAGTATGAATCGCAGAAAATTCTAGATACATTTGCTTTTGTCTATTATTTTGAACCAGCAGAGAACAATAATGTGCTTTCAGATGGTTTGTTGCTTTAATAACATTCTATTCTCTTTGAGTAGAAATTTGTGTAACATTGCCATTTCAGGGCAAGAATTTGTGAAATGAATTAACAAAATTTGATCCTGCATGTGATAACAATTTGAACGGGTCAAATTGTTAGATCTGAAGTTTTAATCATGCTACTGTAACACAATGCTTATTAATTTATGTGATGCATTTATTTATTTTTAATGTTATTTATCAGAGCTAGGCAAATCAAAGTTGAGCAAAAAAATGAGTTCTATGTCTGGTAAAGCATAATGGAATCCAAGGGAAATGAGGAATTTTGAAATTGGTAAATTTATGTGATTGTCATTTAATTTTCTTTTTATGGGTTCTCCAAGTAAATACTCTGTAATAATCATGCTTTCCCTCCCTCTTCCTCTTCCCCTTCCCCTGACAGTATGTTTTTCACTTCAGAATGAAGGAGGTTTCACTACTGCGTAGGCTCAGCCAAAGAACTTAAGAGTGTTTTATCACTTGATTCATATCGCATGCTCTCCAAAAGGCAAGTCTATGCCATGCCAGAAATGAGTACTGAGAGCAGTTTGTTATGAACACAGATTGTAACATAAGAAATTTAATTTGTGTCGCATTACAAGGAATATAGTTTTACTTGAGCTGTGTTGTTGCCTAGATTTTTATTGATTAAATAAGTCATTTTATCTATTTCATAACCACTTGTTATTATACCTGTTTTATACACCTGTTCTAGCAAGATGGCACTGAAGTTATTGGTTCATGGAGTAATCATTATAGAAACAGAAAATAATGACTGGAGGTCAAGTTCTAGCTATATATTCCATATGGCAACTACTGTAAGGGATGGTAGTTTGTATTAGAAGGAGATCTTGTCTCAACATTTGCCTTCCACCACATCCAGGATTTAATCTGAGCTGTTTTTCACTTGCAGCCTTTCTACTGAATTGTGGAAACTAACCGCAGCTGTTAGCAAAAGCTTGGTTTGGCTTTCGTACCTGCTAATACTTTTGATGATATCAATGTTTGTACATCTTTCAAACCTAGTGTTGTTTCAGCTGAGCTGGAAGCCTGCTCATTGATATCAAGTGACAGGAGACAAAAAAGTGCCTTCAACTAAAGCAAAATCAAGTAAGAAATTCATTCTCATTGTTTGTTTCCAGTTGGTTCATCAGCCCTATGAATATTTGGTCCTGTGTGACAGGAGATTTAAATGGCTTGTTCGAAAGAAACCTACATTTTATTATTTATTTATTTATGTATTTATTTATTATTCTTATTTTTTTTTCCTGACATGTCAGTGCCATTCATGTCCCGCTGGATTATCTGATAAATGTATTATCTCTAACCTATCTATCTTCAAAGAAAACTCATGGAACCCATTTTTTCCATTGTGCTGATCAGGGAAGTGTTATATGGAGAGACCAAAATTAAGGTCATAAAGGGTTTAGACAGCTTTCTGCCAGTTTGGTTGTCTAGATCCAAAAGTGCAACAAGTAGCTGCTTAGCCCTGAAGCTTCCTAAAACTATGTGGGTATGTAATTCTTGAATCATCAGGAAAGTTTTGTGGGACTTAATGAGAGAGATTTGCATATATAAAGAGCCACATTGGTGCGTAGCTAATGACTTTAAGTTAGGTTATTGCCTGCACTATTGTGTGCTGAAGTTTAGAAGAAAAGGAAAACTACAGAAATACTCTCTCTTGGGATCCACTGGTAAAATCAGCAGCAGAGTGTATGTTGCATGTCTTCATATACAATATATCAGGAATATTCACCATCTTCTCCATTTTAGAAGAGTGTCAGGCTTATTTTATGCCTTATTGCCCCTCAGCTCAGATTGTACAGACTTGAGAACAGAGGCAGAGAGCTTCCTGCAGTGTCTTCTGTTTGTGGATTTGAAACAGCTATCACAGCAGTGCAGTCCTTCATCTTAATACGTGAAGCTAGATGGAGTCATAAACAACTTCTGGGACACAGACCAGTCAACCTGGTGGCATTACATGGTTGGCCTCTACCCCACCTTTTTGTCTGTATCACTCAGTAAACTCCTTTTATTCATCTTATGCGTGTGGTTTGCTTCAAACATCTTCACTAATAGCTTATTACCTTCCTACAGAAAAGGTTTACTCTTTAACAGTTACCCTATGACCAAGGAAAAAACTGTTGGACCATACACTGTGCTGTTTCAGCATCTTACTGTTTACTCAAAAAAAAAAAAAAAAAAAAAAGGCAAAAAAAATAATCAAAAAAAGAAAAGCAGAGGCAGAGGCAGAATTTGGCAAAAACCCAGTAAGGCAATACCCTTTTTGCTATTTTATTATAGCTCTCTTATGAGGGAGCATGTAGTTTTCTCCACATGGGCACAGATTTCAGCAAAGGGAAATGTAATGAGGCAGGAAAGAAGTTGGATGTTGACAGGAAAAATGAAGGAAACCAGTAACTACATAGATAAATATCAGAACATATTGCAAGTGGTCACAGCCACAGAAGGAGCTGGAACAATCTCTTTTTCTTTCATAAAAAGCCATGTTTCTATAGGAAGTCACATGGAGTTCCTGTTATGTCCAATTTAAAAACAAATCTAAAATGTCAGCCCCCCTGTGCAGTCTGCACATTTCTAAAGATTGTTGAGCAGATATGATTTAATGTCTGTTTTAATGTCTGTTTTTCCTATTTCTCTGCTAAGTCTGAGTTTTCTGGGGCAATGAAACAAACCACAAAACACCAACCTTACTTGGAAATTGGAAGGTGATTAGTATAAGTCTGGGAAGATGTTGGTGAATGGCTGGAATCAGCTAAAGATGTAAACAGAGTTTAGGATGAGGTCTATAAATGATAAAATACATTTTCATTAGGTAAAACATGTGATAGTTTACATGTGATTCTATGTGGTCCAGAGACAGTAACTCCATGGACATGCTTCAAGGATATGTAGGATTGATCATTTTCTAATTGTTTGTGCCATTTGTGTATGAAGGGGGTCTCACTTAAAAATCCAGATTTTGGTATACATTTTGTCTTGTTTAGCGCAATTGTGATCCTCAGCTTTGAATGTGTCATACCCAGTTTTGCTCAGATACTGCTATTGAATTACTCTGCATAAAAGCACAAAAATTGAATTTTGGGAAATAAAGGTTGCAATGGTCAGGGTAGTGCTCTGCAAGTTATAAAAAGCTATGGCAAAACCTGAAAATTTCCATGCAGTTTTAATAAAGAATTTGATTTAATTTCAGTCTCCCTTTAGCTACAACCTGGAGAAATATAATTACAAAATATAATTGGTGTGATAAGAAAAACTGCTACAATTTTGTCTGAAAAAGAATATGTAAACCAAACCTACTCTGCCCAAATTGGAAAACGTGTAGTATATTTAAGATTTAGCATTAATTTTGAAATAGTCAGTCTGACAAAGAGTAATATGCAGCTTGATCTCAAAATTGAAAAAGCTGCAGACAAGAATAGGAAAATGAAATTAGTTTTCAAAGAGATGTATGGAGACACACATGGAAGAGCAAAACTCATGAAATGCTAACACGTATAATACTGAGGGTTATGACTGTTCCCACCTCCCAGCCCACACAGAAAAGTGTCTGTTGTTTTTATTTATTTATTTATTAAAACAGAAGCTCCACAGCTCTGAGTCTATTACCAAAATGAATGGATTCAATATCTGTTCAATGATGTGTTCAAAATGAAAGCAACATCATTAAATGTCAGAGATGTTTTTAGCACATTTTACTTCTCACCAGAATAAAACAGGCATTATCTCACCAGGTGCTTTCAAAACTTACACGCTATTCTGTGTCTTTAGGTGGTGGAAATGCTATGCCCAGAAGGCAGGAGGCAGCACTTCTAATGTGCATGCCTGTGAGGACACCGGTGTTCAGCCCTCCATTCTGAACTCAGACAGCACTGCGGCATGCACACAGATTTTGCTGCTGCTGCAAACCTGGGATCACGGCTGCGACGCAGAGATCCTGCTGGATGACTATTTAAACCTGCATTCAGAAGTCATCACTCTGTGCTGCTCGTACAATTGCAGACCATTAGTTTGCTAAGCCCTTCTTTCCCTTTTTCCACCTGTATAATAAGGAAGTGAACGCGATAGCCTGTTAGCAGTATGAGAATGCTGACTTTTAGCCCCATGATTGTATTCAACAAGGGAATGTTCTAACCTTCATCTTCTGGAAGTCTCCTATCTGTTACATGCCTGGAGCTATTACCCACTAAAGGACTTCATATTTTTGAATACTTAAACTGAAAGAAACAGATATGGGAGGAACTACATAAATCCATTATTGCAGCAGAAATATCTTTCTGCTTCAGGCATAGAAGATAAATTGCCACCAAAGTGATACAAAGTTGGTTTGATTATTTCATTGGATCAAATATATCATGCTGTCTTGAAATCTCTCTGCTTTCAAGTCAAAATTAAAGAATTCTACCATAACCATATTAGACATTATCATTTGCATATTTTTCATCTCGAAAGAGACTTTTGAAGTTATGTAATGCTTAAGTATTTAATTGTTCTTCACATCATTGAAATATCAAATTATATCCAGAAACAGAGAGGATTCTCTTGCTAGATAGCAGTGATTGACTGTCTATCTGACAAGAACAGAATTCTTATGTCAGGGAAAGAAACAGAATTAGGGAAGTAACTCAAAGAATACTAGATCTTATTTTGTTCAACACCGGGATTTGGGTATTCTTTCTGTTTGAATTTAAGAATACCAATGTTTTACACTTTCACACATACACATACACAAACAAAAGGCAAAAAACGAAACATACAAAAAAAAATATAAAAAAAAATCAGTCACTGAGCTAATATTAACATGTAAAACCACAACTGTGCTGTAATTTTTAAAAATGGTGAAGATCTGCTTCTGCATGGATTTCTTTTGCATAGCTTATCAGTGATAATCTTGATTTAATTGCAAATGCAGATCAAGCAATTAGCAACCTTTCACAGCCTGGGGCTGTGGGGGAGGGTGTGGAACATTTGTAAAAGAAATTCTTCGTACTAAAATTTACCAGGTACAGCTATGAGTTTGATTTAACCATTGAGAATTTGTACAGAATCTGTGAAGTTTCTGAAATCTTTACTGCTTTCCAGATTCATTTTCCCGCTTTATTTCTCTCTTCCTTCCTCGTTTTAGTTTATGCAGGTACTTTTCAACCCAGCAATCAGAAAGCATAGGTGTTTCATTTGCAGTTAATTCAGAACTTTTCACCCATTTTGCCAGTGATGTTATAGATGAGATTATGTATTGTGGGTGCTAGAATTATTTGAGGTGCAGGTACCAAGATGTTATCTGATGCCAACGTGTCGGGAAGAGTTAAATCTTTTTGACAATTCAATGGTTCCCTTTGGGTTTGCACAAATGGCACCTGTTGTTGGAGTCAATAGAGCTTACAATTTAATTTCATCTGCCTGCAAACAATCTCTCTCATTAGGGGGTGAAATGATGATAGAATTCACTGAGGCATGCAGTTTCACTTTCTACAGGGCAATACATAGTACAGTCATCATTTTCAGTGAAGGGAGGCACAATTATCTTGGAAACTGATTGTAAAGAAGAAGAAAGGATAAAATCTCTGAGAAAAACATAAAAAGTCTGTTTCACTGCATTGTTTCATTGATGCCAATTTGCAATCTAATTATTATGTTTAACAGAATTTGAAAATATAGTTGTCAGGAAAAAAGGGTTCCTAATACATTTTTCCATCTATTTCAAAATGAGCTCATTAGTTTTGTAAAATAGATACATGTAAATAAATATCTGTGCAGGGATCAAGGGTTAATGCGCACCAAAATTAATTTATTTGTGTTGAAAATACCTGCCTCTACTTGCTGCAGATCTTTAGGTGAATTAACTGGCCAGATAATGTGTTTCCTATATTTTAGTGCAAAGGGTGTGAACTTCACAGCATATTAAGTTAATGGGGCCTGGCGTTCAGTTGAACACATCTCTTCCTCACAGCAAATCGACCCACTTCCAGTTGGTACCCCAGAGTGCTTTGCATGATGCTAGGACTGGCTGAGCCTCTTGTCTGTCCATGTGCCTCAGCTGCCTTTGGCCAACCTTCTGCTTGTTGCCTCCTGGCTCAAATGTTTGTCTGTGGCAAAACCTGAGTCATTGCCTTGAAGCTCCACCTGGAAGAGTGCTGGCATTCTTTACTCAGGTAACACCTGGCAGGATTTTGATCTGTGATGTACGGGCTGCAGTCACCCAGGATAAACCTGCTCCAGCTCAGCCTCTCACAGGCTGCAAGGAAATACCTTCTTTTTCCTGTCCAGCTTTTTCTGGCCTTTCTTAAGTATGCTTTTTGTGAGGCACTTCCATCTTGGCTGCAGGGCCCATCTGTGGCCTGCAGCAGGGCCGCTGGAGCTGGCTGGAACCAGCCACGTCCAGCACGGGGCAGCCCCTGCCTTGCCTCATGGAGGCCTGGCAGTCCCCTGCCCGTGCCTTGGCACCTGCACCCAGTACGGACATGGAGCAGCTACATCTCACGAGACAGCTGACAAACATGACCTCACCAATCGTGGCTTCGTCATGGTCTTCACAGATTGGAAAGGGTTTGTTTAAGCATGACCTTGAATGATGGAGGGTATATTTAATTTGTTTTTTAGCTTGTCATTACCAAAAATTTTTCTTATGTTACTGCATTGTGCTTTACCACAACAGAGAGGTATTTCCACTATTTGAACATCTTTCCTTAGGACAGAGCTTAAGCAATTTAAAAGAAACAGCTTTTGGCATTTTGGTTCTCAGAACCTACCTGCTTTTAGCATGCTAATCAAGTAAGCAGCATTCTTTATTTCTTTTTAAATTTGCCACTTTATCATTTTGGGACATAAGTATTAAGCAAAGAAAATTAGCTATTGAGACAGCTTACTAACAGTGGCAGTGAATTTCCTGTGTCATGTTTTTCTTCATAGTTGTTTGTGTCTGTGACAGACATGCTGCAGCTCCTACAGTAATTAATTCTGTACCCTTTGTTACAAAAAAAAGTCACAATGTTCGCTTCTGGCCATACCCTATGAAACTGCAGGAAAACCTTGGTGACACTTGTGAATGAGTGAATTGTCGATTATCTTCATGGAAAAAAAAAAAAAAAAAAAAAAAAAGTTTTCTCCCAGTTTTGCTGTGCTGTTTTGATATTGTGAGTGACCTGCCTGGCAGGTAGGAAGGGTAACTACCTCAGTGCTCTTCCTGGCTCGTATTCAAGAATGGAGAAGACAATGCTGGGCGAAGAAGACAAGTATAAAGTCAGCACAGATTTATTACTTTTATTGCCATGCTTTAGAATGGAAATAAATAATGACATATACTGAAGAGATAGAACATAAAATTGGAGTTCAGGAGTCATGGATTTTATTGGTAGGATTACTTCAGATTAATTTTCCTTTAACATTTCTGTCCCTTTTCCTAGAGAAAGACAAAAAAAATAATAATTGCAGTTTATGTAATGAAAGCTCTATATGGATTTAGGCCCCTTGTGCTGTCTTTTAAAGGAAATCTATTGTCTTAGCCCCACCTCTACCATGATACATTTGCAATCTAAACAGAGATAAGCAGTAAAACCCTGGGACTGGGGTAAAGAGAGACAAGAAGATGAAGCAACCTGCCTTAAATGGCAGAATTTTTGGAACAAGGAGCAGAATTAAGTCTCTGGACTCTCTGGGTTTGGGCAGATGTCTTGAAGTGTAGGAGCTACTATGCTTTAATGAATTACCACTCATCAACTGAGCTACAATGTCTTTATCACAAGTACTCTTCACTCTCACTGCATGTGATGAAAAAATTGTTTGCTTATATTCACATGATCTGATTAGATGGTTAAATTTTTTGAAACAGTTGAGATCCACAAATTAAAAAAATGTGGAGTGGGAACTACATGATTGGCATTTTTTTTTTTCTTCTCTCTTTTTTATTTTTTTTCTGTTCTAAGATTACTGACATTTGTGGGTATTATGTACTGAAAGCAGCAGGGATCTGCATTGCAGATAGGCGCTCCTGCAGTGCTAATCTGGGAGGAAGATTTCCTCCAGTGTCATTACCAACCAACCACGCATTACTAAGAAAGTAGAAGAATAGCATGAGGTGAGAGATACTCAATTTTGCCACTAAACTCAAGGAATATTTGGAAGGAAGGGACTCTTAGGGAATCTTCCCTAGAGGATCATATTTACTAATTGCTTGTAGTGCATTAAAATCGATGGTTTGTAAACTGCATTTATTGTACTTAATGCCCAGAAAAGAGTAGTGAACACACAGTCTAACTTTAGTAATTGTATTAGTTTCAGATCCTTTCCTACTCCAGATGAAGTACAGTATTTGTGCCCCACCTCTCCTCTGAGTGCTTTGCTTTCTACGAAATTAGTACAGGCAGCAGGTGGCCTAAAGAAATTGCTAAACAACAGCTGATCTGAGTCGGAGCAGGCTGTGGATCCCTGCAATGGAACAGGAGGTAGAGCTCTATTATACCGCCTGCTCAGTCAGGAGCCACCCCCATCAGCACTCAGTCACCCCTTGATAACAGGAGGCTTCTCAAATCTAACTCAGCACACATTACTGAGGTTTTTTTAACTCTTTCTTTGTGCTCTTTGCTTAAAGTATGACAAGAATTTGAGGGCTAGTTTCATAGTTCATGCATTTTACATCTTGCTATTGATGTTAGCGGCCTTTACTGCCCAATAAACAGGTTTTTGGGAGCAGACTATATGGAGTTGAGATGTATTTACTTAATACTGAATGCTGCCATCTTCAGAGAAGATGTAAGAGCTCTGATCATATTCCAGTTGGAAGCCCTGGATAAAAACTAATTGAATGAAACAACAGGAAAAGACACACACAGGGAATGTGCTGACGTCTGTGCATTTTCAGTGACGGCAGAGCTGGAATAACTTTTGCAAAGGCCGGTTTGGCCAGAGTTGGCAGAGCCAGTAAAATGGATCTGCTCCTCAGGAAGTAAAGCTACTCAGTTTTGTAGCAAGTTAAGATAAGCTTGGGATCCAGGGAGATACAGTACAAGCCAGAAGACTATGAATCATGACTAAAGCATAGCACCAAAAAAAAAACAACCACAAAATTTGTGTGTGGTTTGGGGAGAGCTGGACCTTGGAAAAGGCAAAAAGCACCTTACATTCACAGTGCTTTTGACAACTGCAACCTATAAAAATGGTCCAATACACATTGGTATTTCCCTGAGCAGAGGGTAAAAACGGTATTCTGCACTTAGACACAAAACCAAGCATATCCTTTTTATATTATATGGAAAATCTGTATTACCTGACACTTTTGTGGCAGTTTTACAATCAATAGACAGTTTGCCAGTGCATTTGAATTGAAAAGCTGAGAGTACTTGAATAACACTGGATATAGGTAGCCAGGCTTTTCTGGTAATTGAGCAAAGCCTAGGTTCTTCTTAAGTCTGCAGCATAACAAGATCTGGTTTTACCCTGCTGGGCAGCTAAGCTCCACCACAACCACTCTCTCATTCCTCCTCCTCAAAGAAAAACGCGAGAAAATATAATGGGAATCAGGGGTTGAGATAAGGACAGCAAGATCATTCACTAATCACCGTCACGGGCAAAACAGACTCAGCATAGGGAGAGTAATACAATTTATTGCCTATCACTAGCAGACTAGAGCAGTGAGAAGCTAAAAGCAAACTAAAAACACCTTCACCCCCAATCCACCCTTTTCTACGTCCTCCCCCTACGCAGTGTAGGGGAATGGGGAGTGGGGGCTGCAGACAGTTTGTAATTCTTCAGCTCCGCTCATCCTTCACAGTCACTCTGCCCCTGTTCCACGTGGGGTCCCTCCCACGGGATGCCATCCTTCCCAAACTGAGCCTGCGGGGACTGCCCACAGGCAACAGCTCTTCAAGAACTGCTCCAGCATCAGTCCATCCCCCAGGAGCAAACTGCTCCACCAGGGGTCCCCCACGGGTGGCAGCTCCCCCCAGACCCCTGCTCCTGTGTGGGCTCCTCTCCATGGGCTGCAGCTCCGGCCCAGGGCCTGCTCCTGCAGGGGCTCTCCATGGGCCGCAGCCTCCTCCAGGCCACCTCCACCTGCTCCACCGAGGGCTCCTGCACGGGCTGCAGCGTGGAGATTTGTTCCATGTGGGACCCATGGGCTGCAGGGGGACAGCCTGCTCCACCAGGGGCCTCTTCACAGGGCACAGGGGAACTGCTGCTGTGTGCCTGGAGAACCTCCTGCCCTCCTGCTGCATTGACCTTGGGGTCTGCAAGGCTGGTTCTCACTCCTCTCTCTCCCAGTTGCTGTTGAACAGCATGTTTTTTATTAATTTTTATTTTTATTTTATTTATTTATTTATTTTTTTCTTCCCTTCTTAAGTCTGCTCTCACAGAAGTACAAACAGCATGGCCTATTGGCTCGGCTCCGGCCAGCATCAGGTCCCTTTTGGAGCTGTCTGGAACTGGCTCTTACCTGACGTGGGACAGCTTCTGGGTTCTCACAGAAGCCATGCCTGAAGCCCCCAGCTACCAAAACTTTGCCATGTAAACCCAATACATAAAATTATACTGATTATACCATCTATAGGCGTGCCTTTTATAATCAGGTGAAACCGGATGGTGACAGCAATGATCACACATTAGTTTGTAAAAATCCATCCTAAAGGTCTTTCTCCAGTGATCTCTCCAGTTTTTCTTGAAGCAGTTCAAGGTTTTGTGGTAGTTATATTTTTTCAGAATACTGTAACTCTACCCTATCTATCTCACGCTCCCAAATTCATTACACTCTGTATGCATTCAGAAACACAACTACAAAATTCATTATTTGGGTGCAACAACTTGTGGTTATGCCTAATGTAGTTAAGTTTAATGGAACACATGGTAATTTGACTTTGGATACTTATAATGTAACACCTTTCAATACAGAGATCCTGTGGTTTTGGCATGCCATAATCTCACAGCCTTATCATACAGCTATGTTAGATATTGCTGGTGTTCTTGCACTGAAATTGCAGCAAATCCAGTGATCATCAAATAAAAATTATCCACTTTAAGTGTACAAACAGATACTAAATAAAGCAATAGCAACAAATGTTCTGCAGCAAGCATTGACGGTGCATTAATGATTTTAACATTCCTCAAGGTTTTTGAAAAGATATGAATTTTTCTTGTAGAATAACTCAAGGTGTAAGGGACCCACACAGATTATTAAGTCCAAATTCTTATTTGGCAAAGAATTTAATAACCTTAATTTTTTACATTACTTTAAAACCAAACTACTCCAATATTCCCCATCACTTTCTCCAAATTACTTCTGATTCAAGATCAAAATTTGAATATCTTTTATTTTTCCAGGCAGCAGAATGTATTTCAAGCCACTTAGTTTATGTGCTCTCTATCTTAGGTCAGGTTGTGAATATGGAATGTAGAACTAGAGTCACTGCCTAGAAACTGGTATCCAGAGTGGTGCTCATAGGCAGCACGCTGTTCATGTTGGAGTGAATATACTGGAGTTGGTATCATTCTACCTCCGCTGAATTTCTACAAGGGGAGGTTTGTGTCTCTGTGTTTGTATCCTCCTCTAAATATGCTTCTGTTCATTTGCAATGCAAGCTAACAGGAACACTTATCTAATTGTGGTGAATTAAGTAATTTCTAGCAATAGAAAAAGTATAGATAGACCCCAGACTATTGAATCTATGCAGTTATTTCAATTCTAAAATAATTTAACCTATTCTGCAGCACAGTAAGCTGTATTTATAGTTGACTTCAGGTAGACTGCAAAGAGTCATGACTCCTCAGATTCTAATTTATTTACTTCAGGACAGGATGAAGAAAAAGATTTTTTTAAAAAAAAGAAAAAAAAAAAGAAGCCTTATAAACAATCTGCTAGTGTTAATTTATTTGTCTGGATTGAGTTCCAAAAAAATTTGGCAGTTTCAGTTGATTGAATTTCTGTGCTTGTGACTCTTGGTTCTTTATCTAGCTGTAGCCAGTTGGCTCACATCTCAGGTCTTCTTCAACAACATCTTAATCTTATAATTTTTTATGCCTCAATGGTCAGAATGAACTTTGGTGGAAGGCCTCAGGCTCCAACAACTTACAATCAAGTTAGACTTTCCCCCTCTCAGCCTACTAATTGAAGTTCTTGGGTTTGCAAGAAAGAACACTGATATCGTTCCTGATATTTCAGAAGCAGTTTCTATGAAGTTTCCTGTGAAAACTGTAGTAGAAAATTTTAGTTCACAAAGTGCTAACAGAACTTTGCAGGTCCATCAGTCAGCTAGACTGATGATGCAGCTGTGTGCCAGGTATAGAGAATAGGTTGGTAGCTGAAGATACTGACTGTCTAGTGAAAATATTTTTTAATAAGCCACTGAAACTCCTAGAAAGAAGATTCATCAAATGTATTAAGAACACATATTGTAGCTATGGCTTGCAAAATTAGGATGAGATGTGGCTATGTTGGGTTATACTGCTGCTGCTTCTAAAAGAGCCCACTTCTCTCAATGCCTCAGAGGGCAACTTTCCTCAAAGGGAAAAAAGTTACCATAAATTCTACCAATTAGGGAGTTGCAGTGCCTTCCCCTTGAGTGCTGGATAATTTGGCAGGTGAAAACAGTATGGTGCCATCAAGTCAAGGCACATCTGAGTCATCCTGAGCTTTTGTTCACCAGCTCACATAGGAGATTTGTATCACAACACAATTGCCTTAAAGATTGGCTCAATTTTCAATAATCCTGCATTTGCTATTGGGGAAAATAATCTCGGTGAAGGAAAATGTTGTATCTTACAGCTACTGAACTGAAGTAAATAAGGTAAAACAGAACTGGGGAATTTAAGGTTGTGAAGGGAGATTGCTTATTTCCTAAGGACTAAGATTATATGTCATCTCCTCAGTTATAGTTAGTGGGTTCTCTCTCTGTTATCTCAGGTCCTACAAGTTATGACAGCTGAGAAATAATTGTAAAAGCAATTTCCTGGGCTACCTTCTTCTTCTGTAGTTAGGTTGTTGGTAGGTCTGCGGATTCCAGTGTTTTGTCTAATTTCGTTTCTTCTATTCAGGAGCACAGCCCAGTTACAGTGTGTTTGTGGCTGCATACATGCATACTGAAGTTTACATGAGTTTATATTCATTGATTTTTCAAAACTACAATATGCAGTGCAACATGGGCTGCAATTTCTTGTCCAAAACCAGGAAATGCAGATGCTTACTGCATTCTTGCACTGTTTTGTCTCATTTAAATGATTCCAGAGTAGTGATCTACTGCATGATTCCAACAGCATGATTCCAACAATAAGGCTTATTGCACGTTCAATGGGTTGCATACCCTCCCTCAACACATTACTGTTACTTCTTTGAATTTTCCTTAAGGCTATGCAAATCTTATTAACTTTATATAGTGTTCTTTCAGATACCAAAGAATCTACAACTCTCCACCTTAAATTCGAAACATGCTCATTGAAACTAATATGTATGTTATAAAACAGTAAAAGGAAATCTAAAATAAAACTGTCCTCAATCAAAATACTTTACCTTACAAAGTGGTAGATCTTACGCAATTTTCTGCAATTCTTCAATTTCCTCTGCAGTCTAAGATCATCTGTGACTAGATTTTTTCAGCTCCTGTTGGCCTCAACATGAATGCTTTGTAACCTCTGTGTATTTGGCTGAATATTCTGATGGTCTCAGGAACAGACATTTTTTCAGGTTTTCTTTCTCAGATCATTGTGTTTCTTTCAGGCTGAAATTGCTCAGAAATATACCTCTAGTTCAGCTCTGCTTCAGGGTGATCTAAAATGGGAAAAAAATAAAAAGGAAAGGTCATATGTCTTTTTTTTTTTTTTTTTTTTTTAAATCTTTGCAATGACAAATAGAAGCAACCTAAACTCAAAAGTAAGTAATATTTCTCTCTCTCTCTCTTTACTTTGGAAAAACACAATATCAAATATTATTTTTCCTATGTTTTGTTACAAATCTCTTTGGAGAAATGAAGCAAATGCTTTCTCAACCTTTTAAGATGGAGCTGAATGTTGCTAAAATGTTTGTTAAATAATTGAGCTGTATTTCAAAACCAAGTACAAATCAAGGAGAAAGATAGTCTGGTTATGAAGTGCTTCTCTTCCCTTTGCCTAATACTTGTCTTGGCATTTTGAATAAAAATTGCAGAGGATGTTTGTGTAAAGAGGATGTGAGGCTACTCACATTCCATAGGGATACAACACATGTAATTGCATTTTAAATTTAATTACATCTTCACTGTAATTTATCCTGATAAATTGCCCTTGCTATCGTGATTAAACCATGTGACCATCCAAATCATTATGTCTTTTTGATAAAAGGCTGAAAGACAATATTCTTGAAACCTGTTATTGGCATTGAGGAGATTACAGTGATAGGTAATACTGTGAAAATATTTTAAAATGTGCAACTAGCCTGTGGAACCCCCCAAAAATCTAGATATTAAAGTGTGATGGAAAAACAAAGAACAATCTTTGCATGTCTTGGCTTGACAATTAGACATTTAGACAAAATGTATGAGAGCTACTCAAAGACACTAGTTGTAGAAAAGGAAATATTAGAGGAGTACCTTATATGTGTATTCATGCATCTTTTTGCTAAAGTAAATTATTTTTAAATTATTTTTTTCTTCTTTGTAAGCATTTTGTGTCTTTTTTTGGTACTGTTGTGTCGAGTCTATTTGGGTTACTTGAACTCTCTCTTTTACAGCTTCAGGAGCATGGTGCTAACTGAGGCATGATCTATCCTACTATTGGGATGAGAAACACTGTTGACATTTTGCAAAGAGGTCTGTGGACAAGGAGTACTGATGGAAATATATATATATTTCACCTAAAGTTCACAGGCTTTGAAAGTTGATATCTAACAAATACACAACCAAATTAATATTTTTCAAGGGTCTGAAGAGACATTCATTGTGCACAATACTTAAATAAAGATATTCTCAATCCCTGCTTTAGATGGGTTTCAGTAATTAAAGAACATAAGAATTTTATTCGGATTCAACATTCCCTGTTTGTAATTATCCTCTTGAAGTCCCTTTGTAATTATTCTTTTTTTTATGATCCTTTACATTAGCATATTCAATCTAAATTGTTTAATTAGATGATAGTTTACTCAAATTACAAATGCATAAGTTTCTGTATAGCAGTCAGGAAAATAAAGAGCTTTTGAACTTGTGATATGTTAAGAAGAAAAAAAAAAGTACTGCAGTTGTTAACTACAAATGGATTTTTTTTTTTTTTTTTTTTTTTTCTTTTTAAGTCCCTACTCTATTTACTCTGCATAGACAGAAACAAATCCGGTGCTGTTATTTAGATGACTTCTTGGTATAGTGGGATTTAATCTTTAAAACTGACAGCTATGAAGCTGTGCAAAATTTGCATTCTTTAGGTCCACATGAACACATTGGAAAATCTTAGTGTAATATAGAGACATAATGTATGCATACCTACATAAGAGAAAAAAAAGTTCTCTCACACCTGTCCCTCTTTCATTGTATCAGAATTTCAGGATCACCAAAGGCTATGTAATATCAATAAAGATTACTTAATCAACCAACACAAAGATGTCATGACAGGTGGTATCTCCTAAGTTTGTCTAGTTATGGCAAATGTTACTTCATGTCAGTCAAATTCTTACCCCAAGACAGGCCAAAGACTAAGGCTTGACATAGTCATCCTTTTCATAACAATCAAATTAGTCATCCCACATTCTTGGCAGAAACCTTTCGGTATCTTGTTGCTTAGTTATGGATTCTGATTTTTTCTTAGAATCCATTCCAAGTCGTCCAACAATGAGCACAGGAATTCTGATATTTGAAGGATGAAGATAAGATGCTGTTGTTTTTCATGCGGAAACAAACACATTTTGTGGTTACCCAGTGTTGCTGAGTGCTTAGGTCATGACAGATGTGTTGACACTGAAAACTGCTGTTTAATGTTAGCAGTGAAATAAACAATATATAATTTCTGTTGTCATCTCTGAACTTTGTCAGCTGTGGCAATGAGACAGGCCAGTGATAAAGAAATACCATGAAGAGCTGTTTGACAAAAGTCAACATGTTCCTGTAAAAATACTGCATATCTTTCTGGTAGAATAGTAATATGAGACACAGTTCAGCAGGTAATATGCCTGTTTTTACAGTTGTCTGAAAGCATTCCACTGTTTTGGTGCTTTGACCTGGGACAGCAGTTAAGCACCACACAGCCACTAGTTCACTCCCCCTACCCAGGCTAGACAAGGGACAAAAAAAAAAAAAAAAAAAAAAAAAAAAAAGACTTGTGGTTTGAGATTACGTCAGTTGAGTAGCTTTGCTTCACAGTTACTTAAAGCATACAAACAAAGTAAAAAAGGAATTTGTTCACTACTTCCCATCAGCATGCAGATGTTTAGCCAATTCCTGGAAAGCAGTGTCAGCAACAGCCAAAATACTGGTGGGTTATCAATCCCCTTCCAGTCACAAATCCAGCAACACGCAAATGTCTATGAAGAAAATCAACACCATCCCAGTCAGACAGTCAGCTGCTAATATTGTAGAGGCTATAAATTAGTTATTTAGTTTGGATCACAGCACCACAAGGAGAATTTGCAAGTTTTCTCCTATATGATGTTATTAATGAGAAATTCTGGATGCCCACCAACATCCAAAAGGAGAGATGAGCCCTTAGTCAGATGACTTGGAAGAACAGGTGTATATGGCAAGATTTTGGTAGTGGGGAGGCTGCAGGGGTGGCCCCTGTGAGCAGAGCCCAGCAGCTGCCCCATGTCAGATAAAACCCAGCTCCAGACCTCTCCAAGAGTGACAAGCTGCTGCACAAAGCTGAGCCAGTGAACACTGCTGGTCACACCTCTGTGGAAAGGAAAAAAACAAAACAAAACAAAACAAAAACAAACAAAACAAAAAAATCTGCTGCATAACAGCAGCTGGGAGAGAGCACTGAGAAAATGTAGAGAGAAATAATTCTGTGAACACCAAGGTCAGTGAAGGAGGGAGTGGAGGTGCTCCAGGTGCTGGAACAGAAATTTCCCTGTTGGTGAATGAACTCCCCGTCCTTATCTCATCCCTTGAACTGTTTTTGGTCATATATTCTCATATATGGAGAGGATGGTGTGTGAGAGAGTGGTGTAGTGGAGTTCAGTGGCCCATCTGTGTGAAACCAGCACAGTGGAAGACACATAAGAAACACAAATATGAAACACCGTATCCTATGATTGTAGCAAGAAGAGTTCCAGAAGACTGGTGGTAAAGGTGTCCACATGCATCTTCGAAAGAGCAGTGTCATTGCAATGTAGGTTTTGTTAGATCTAAGGAAAAGGGCTGTGACAATAAGTCAAAACCCCCTCATATTAAAAATGATATCAGCTACTGTCTATTACCATATAACCTCTGGGTAGAAACAAGGTCAAGACTGAAATGCTCAGCTGAAGGCATAGTGAGTGAGTAGCTCAAATCCACTTGAATTACAACTACATTGTTTACTTTTGATCTTTTGGTATCCCAGCCTAGCTGCTCTGGGGAAAAAGAGAATGGGGAAAGTCACAGAGTCAAAGTAAGGGTTCCTACAGGCAAAGGGAGAGCAATGGTCTAAAGACACCTCAGAAAAGGTTTAAAACATGATTCTACTATCAGAGAGCAGGAATTTCTGGTTCTACTGCAGTAGGATTACTACTGCTGATCAGCAGCTGCCTCTGTGAACCTTGCTCCGTATGTGAAATCATTTTCTGATGTATGCTGCCTTATCACAAAGAGGGGAGTTTTTGTTGTGTGTGTGCCATACACTGTGGACACATCTTGCTATTGAGTTCTCTTGAGCTCTCTTCTTTCTCTGCTTAGTCAGAGCAACCCAATATACATTAAAATATACAGTAAGGAAATGTGAATGACAGAAATATTTGGCATGTGCTACTGCTGTTGGTAGCAAAGCTGGTATGATTACTCTCAGGAGGCAGGAAGAACATCTTAATAATTTCCATCTGTATTTAAGATATGTTTGTTATACAAAAGGGTACACAGTAGCAAAAGAAACAACATGATAAAATACTGGACTTCTACATAGCAGCTTCTGACTAAGTAGTATGCTCATGTGGGATGTGCATCATGCAGATCTGGGTTACATGCAAATGTCCTTACTCTGTCTAGGGACAAATGCTGCCTAGGATTTTCCTGACATGGAGAGTTTGGATCCCAGTAATAAGTTGAAGGGGATTTAAAATAGTTCTTTCATATATGAGATGAGCTGTTCCTAAGGTACCAAAACAAGAAGCACACATGCCCCATTTGGCAAAAGTGATGCTGGAATTAACTAAATGTTTATAAACCACAGTGAGCATGATTTTTTTAATATGTCTTGAGTTAACCTGTATTCATTGTTTGCTAGACTTTTGAGGTACAGTTAGGTAGGATACCAGAAGTAGGACTAAAGCAAGCCATCTATAAAGAACATGTATCTTTTAAAAATATGTGGTTGGTATTAAACATCCCCTGTTGGGGTGTTTACATTGTAACAAGACAAATGCTAAAAAAAAGCAATGCATAGTAGTAGTAGAGAGTTATTATTTTGTTCAAATGGTCTATGTTAAATGTATGTTGCTGTAATTTATACAACCTGCTCCGATGTAAGAAAAAAATCATGCAGTTTTCATAGAAACTTTATGCACAGTTCATTCTTAACTGTAGGGAATCCCTCTTAGAACCAGTAAATAAGCAGCTCAGGAATTGAATTAGCCCCCAGCTATCATAAGCAAATAACCTACATGGGAAATTGTGTTATCTAACTGGCCAGTTGATGCTTTGCTTTTTCCGGTTTTAAGAAAGAAATTAAATGGTATGGCAGTGTATTACTCTCATTTCCAATCCTCTGGAGCAGATAAACATTATCATGAAACTGGCCAAGGATGAAATTTAAATAAGTAGTGATTGGAGAGGATGACAGGAAGAGTTTCCAACTTACAAAAACTGACAAATTAGTTTAATTAACTGCAAATTTTGGAGTACAAAGATATGGGGGTATTATTTATTTTGATGTGTAATGCATGCTCAATATTTCTGTAAACAGATTAGGGTTAAGGAAATCTGCCACAAAATTATTCAAGAAAGAAGTAAGAAAAAAAGCTGAAGCCATCTACATATTTTTCTCCTTTTAAGCCCCTGTCAATTTACAGTTCCAGTGTGTATTGCAGATTGATTCCATTTTATCTGAGTTCTCTAACAACCCAGAGTCTTTCTCCAGTGCACCTTTAAACAGCCATAGAGCATAATTACCACTGTCATTTAAGCACCCTAAACACTCATCATGGTTATGAGATTATGAATCTCATATCATGATCATACTCTTATAGTGGTAAATTATTATTTTTTGAAAAGTCTGTATTGTGAAAACATAATCTGCCCTGTAAGTACAGTAATGAAGGAACTAAACAGGCAGTATGCAACAGACCAAAATGGAAGTCCAATCTGTTTTTGTGGTTGCTTGGATTGCAGAACCTTTTGGCCTGAGGTTCTTTGGCATCTTTTTATGATTGCAGAAATGCTATGGCGGCAGGTAGACACAGCAATGAATGCAGTAAAGTCACCCTCTTTATTTTCGTACTTTCCATTTTTTTTTTTGCAATCATAATGTTCCTCTTATGACATTTTGTGGTTTGTGGTATGGAAATAAGTTACTGTAGAATTTAAGTATATATACGAATAAAATAATGCCAGGATGGGGTAGTTAAAGAAACATAGGACACGACAAAAAGTTTCCAAATACTATCCTGAAACTATTGCATTTGCATCATTGGAAAATTAATTTGCACTCACAGTACATCTCTTTCTCAATTTGTGTAGTGTGAGTGCTTCATATGGACTGCATATTGTCAGTTAATTGGTCTGCTCACTGTTTCTCTGCAATGAAATTCTTGCTGCAGTTTTGGTTTCTAGTTCCAGTACATTTTGTATCTTCAGAAAAAAAAAAATCCCATTGGCCATACTTAGGCTTGTCAATTGTGAAAAACAAAACAAAACAAAACAAAACAACCCAACCCCTGAGTTCTCAGACTATGGCATAAAACATTAGTGAAGGTTGATTTCAGCACATAATGCTATTGAGGCAAATAATGTGAAAGACAATGATGGTGAAGAGTGGAAAATGATACCTTTTCCCCCCTTCTAAGTACTACTGCCTGCATTTAGAACAAACACTTTAATAAAGAGCATAGAATTTAATGATTACCTTCTTTTTCCCAAACTGAAAAGTTTAGGTCTTACTTGAAAAACAGCAATATCATTAATAGCACCGTGGTGACAGGGGGATATCAGTGGGATTGCAATGTAATGGAGCTCTTGAGTTTAAAATGTATGCACTGGCAGTTTTAACAGTGAGAAGCCAGAGTAATAACTGCTTTTGTTTCACCCTTGACATTGCATGTTACCTCTGCTGTTCTGTGCCTGAAGTCCTTCCCTTCATGAATACTGCATTTTGCACTTCCATTACATTTTAGAGGTGAAGATTCATTCACATTTCAAAGCTTAGTTTAAGATGTCAGATTTT
>NC_048926.1:30629569-30648220 GCF_011077185.1 Oxyura jamaicensis
CTCAATCAGATGCTTAAAGATTTTAAATGAATTTACCCTGAAGTGCAAAAGTAAAAATCATCTGACTAAAGGTCACAGATGTTTGGTCTTGCCTGGGTCAGCCTCTGGGCTTGGCTTTCAGTCCATCTGTCAGGTTAGATTTGGTGAAGAAGGCAAAGTGCATGTCAAAAGCAGAGGTGCTACTGGGTGAGGTAGCTCAGAGGCTTCCGAAAGACTTTCCCTTGGGCTAAAATCCTACCTGAAAGGCATGGAATTGTTTTGTGTTTTGATTCTACCAGTCAGTCATCCAGGGTAAGAAAATAAATAAAAGTGAATAAATCTGAAGTGAAGGACGTGCTGCCCCTTTATCTTTGTGCTCTGTGGCATTAATTTAGCTGATTTCAGCAGATTCAGGTGACACTGTAAATCTGACAGGGCTATTGGATTGGGCAACAGGATCATCAGGTGACTGTTTCATCATGACTGCCACCTAAGAAACACATACTTTAGCTCTGTACCAGCAAAGGACTGACAAGCCCTAGTGCAGGTATTGCAGAGCTGCCCAGGCCTTGGAGCAGAGTGCTTAGTATAATGAACCTAGCCAAGGCTGTGGGTCTCAGGAGGGGATCAGACTGATTTTTTTTTTTTTTTTTTTTTTTCCTAGATGTGTTCTTTTTGACTTAATTGCTCTTATTACTTACTCTTAGTTAATCTTCATGTTTGTCCATAAGAAAGTCTGAATGAGGTTTCTTCAGTGAAAGAGAGGGTAAAGGATGTATTGCTGGAAACCGGTTTTATGTAAGGCAGAGTAAATGAAACAGTATAACAGGTGAAGTGAAACTGATAAAGTATCAATGCTCAGAAAACAACTTCAGTACATGAGGGACAGCCATTGGAAACGGGGATGTTCCTTGGGTACATGACTATTTCTGTCATGTCAAAAGCTTGCTTTCATGGAAAACTTGATGGAAGCACTGCCTCCAAGTAAATTAAAAATTAAATCGAAGTAGAATTTTTACCTGGACACAGAACAGCTTCCATCCTGAGTTGGCTAAATGAAGTGAAAATGTAGGCTGAAGCAGAACAGCTTGCCACACTTCAGTGTGAGTGCAGGATAACACTAAATGCTGCCCATTGAATTGTTTCTCTCCTTCTTTTCTTGGCAACTTCCCTGTGCTGAGAAAGGACAAATAAATACAACGGCAGACATCATAATGAGCTGTGAGATACGTCCATAGAAATTGTCTCAAACAATACTGTTCTGATGTTCATATAAACATTTGCTTGTTATCTAACAATCTGCTTGTTCTCTCTTGAGTTATTTTTAAGAGAATAGGCAGTTGACATTTCACACTTGCAATGAGTATTTCACATTCATATATAGTGAACTCAGTAACACTAAAAAACAACTAAAAAAAAAAAAACACCCCAAAATGTCCCTGAAAAATTCTGTTTAATTAATGACTTTTTGTTTGTTTGTTTGTTTTAAAGAATCTTGGTGCATTATTTTAGCTGAAAACCTTAGTGGAAAGGTAGATACAAAGTTGAAAAGAATAGGCCAGTACTGCCCAAATACAAACTTATATTATTTAACATGCTAATTTTAGATGTTTGTAGTAAGTACATTGTAGGCGCTTCAATGATTAAGAAAAAAAAAGGATTTGATTAAGGAAAATATTTTTTAAAAATTGTAATGGCAGTGGTCAAAGAGTAAATAATGACTATTTTGAAAGTATCACAACAGCAAGAAAAGAGTCTAGATTTGAAAGCTTATCTAGGTACCAGGAAGATTTCTTAGTTCTTCATATTCAACATTGACACCTCTCTTTAAAACAATTACTCAGATTTAACACTTAAGAGACATGCATCACAGACTCTTAAAACAGATGAAAATGCCCTTCATTTAACTGTCTGTAGTTTGTTTGAATAAGGCTGTTGAGACAGGAGCTGGCTGACATCCAGCTGTAGTATGGATACAATTTCTGAATGTATGTTGAAGAAATTGGTTATGAGGGAACTGAAGGGGTAGAACAGGAACTCTGAGTTGCTGCTCCAAAGCAGTGCACATAAAACAGCTTAAAGGAGTGAGCTGGAAAGTACGCAAAACATTGCTAGAGAAATTTGGGTCACAAGCGTAGAAACATGAAAACTATTTCCTTTTTAATATTTCCAGTATATACTTATCAGAAACACCTGAACAGAGAGCATATATTTTTATTTATTTATTTATTTATTGTAATAGAAAGTTTAGTTCTTACTTGAAAAGCAGCAGTAGCATTATATGGCTGCATATCAAAAAACTTATTTTGTAACAGAGCTTCCCCATCCATACTGAGGTTTACTGTAAGTTATTTTAGTTGGCTTTCTGAGGGTGAACATACTGTCAGCTAGGGTGATATTCCAAACTTCTGCTGTATCCATGTGAGTTTGGTTTTGACACCTGCTGAGTGTTGTAGCGGAGGATGCAATAGAGTTACTCTGAGCAAACATCATCTGGGATCTCTATTTACAAGTTCTAAATTATTGCTATTCTGGGATACTTGAAAAGGTCACAAGAGACTCAGCAGCAAATTCAGCCTTCTCTGTTTATTCCTGAGACTGTGATTCCTTCACCACCACAAAGCTATGTATGAGCTACATGTGAGAACTTAAAGCCTAAAATTGCTGTTTGGTTCTGAATATTGTACATTTCAAGACTCTTTTTAAGTATGCATTCTTAGCTCCAAGAACAGAGACTAAAGAGGGATGTACTTGGGGCAACCCATGGGCATTAAATGAAAAGACATATGCTCCCAAGTATTGACCTACTGAAATGCTCAGCTATGTCCTCTTCCAGGAATAACTTGGCAGCTGCACAGCAGCATCTTCATTATTGCAACATCAAATTCCTCCAAATTCATCTCTTTCTAACTGGTGCTTATAATCTATTCCTCCACACTTGAGCTATTTGCACTTAAAATCCTTTCTGCCTTCCTGACTGGCAACCAGAAACTCAGGCTGTAGAGGTATAGCTCAGTCAAAGAGACCTGCAGTCAGTCAATTTATGGCCTAATCTTGTGCCAAAATGGGATGTTGTAAAGCATTTTGAAAATCCACCATGAAAAGAATATTTAGTGTGTGCACATCCTATGCACTGTAGGCCATTAGGTGATGTGTGTTGTTTATTCTTCTAGAACATAATAATGTGCCATGAAAATAGTAGTGTCAAACTGGATTTAAAGGAAAAGACAATTGCACCCAACATTAGCTAAAACAATTGAATGTTATTAAAGCTGCTGATATACTGCATGCATCTAGCATATTCTGTGTGTAATTAAGAGCTTATGAGGAAAAGCCTTGTTTTAGTACCAAAGATCACTGCTACAATTTGACTGCAGCTCTGTGTCAGTAATGGCTCCTGATCTAGCATCACATAAAGGTTTTTATGTGGGTTTCAATGCAATCCACAGACATAAGTATTCTTCAGCAAATTCAGTAAAATGCACCATTTAACACTTGTACTCCTAAAATGTGTTTTGTTTACCTAAGTTCATGAGTGTGAAAGATATACAGGTGAAACAAGTGGTTTAGGTCCTCATATTTTTTTTAGAAGCTGATCTTGGGAAGGTATTCACAGGCAGTTGAACAGTGAACATTTAAAACCCCAGAAGTAGCTCGAGAAAGCTGTGGTGTTGGGACTTCAACTGAGTTACATTGTTGGGGAAACTTGAAAGTAAAACAAGTTTGGCATTAGAATAATTTGTGTTTCACTTCCTGTGCACAATTTGATTTCTGCAGAGTGATGTGAAACCATGCAATAAACCTGCAGTCTGCGTGGTTGATGTAGCAGGTTCCAGTTTATGTCAGCTTTGATAGGTGCACTTAAAACATTTTGATAACATGACATTCCCCAATGTCCAAATACAGCTGAAGCAGAGTGCACCAGCTGTTACTTTGACTGGTGATCAAGAATCTCCTGGATAAAGGCAATCTCATGTAAATCTGCCATGAAAATGAAAATCCTCTCATGTGAAGCTATATTTTTCCAATTACACTGCTATATAGAGGAAAGGTAAAAACGCAAACCTGAAAACATACATGAATATATGAAGTTCTGAAACTGTAAAGCAGCATCTTCATGAGCATGGGCTCCTACTTATCTATTTTAATTGTTCTGCCAGCAGAATCGTTACGAATTTCAAGAAGAGACAGACTTTTGGAAGCCTAGCATATTGGTAGAAAGTCTGCTGATATGTGAGGGAAAATGAAGTATTTTCTCTCACCTTTCCACAAATTGCTGTACCTTCCTTTGACTCCTTGCTTGCATAATGTTTACGTGGGCAGATGTTCCCAGAATTCCCCGCTCTGCATGGCACCTCTTTACAACCCCAGCAGGCAGCCAGATTTTCCAGTGCAACCCAAACATCGAGACTTAAACTGCAAGCAATCTGTTACACTCTAGCTAAGGAAATAAAAGTTCTGCAACTGTCAAGGAGAGATGTATTAGTTTGGCCATGCCTAAAATGCTTTGGGAGGTTTTCTGAAAATAAACATGCCAATCTTGCTCTGAGCCTTGTTGTATGGGGAGATTTGAAAATGTATGACTTTTGTTTCGAAATTTAATGCAGCCAACAGGTAGAAACAGTTCAAAAGGACAATTATTTTTTCCTATGGGGCTATGGAGTTCATTAGAAATAATTGCACATATACTCTGCTGGAGTTAACAAATGCTCAGCAAGCTATTATAGTGTATAACAGCAGCCTATAGTAATTTAGGGGTGCTGAACAGCCCTGAGATCAGCCAGCTTGGTTGATTTTAAATTTAAAATTTTCTCTCTCTCTTTTTTTTTTTTTTTTTTCCCTCTAAGACTTTCATAGGAAAAATGCCATATATTGGCATATATTGGTATAACTGTTTGGCTCTGCATACATTTCTTATATTGCTAGATGAGCCAAAACAAGACACCGGTCAGAATCAGCCTGCTCTCCACTTCCCTCTGAACAATATATCTCCTTCCTTTCTGGGAAGAGGACAAAAACTGCATTTTAGACTTGTAATCTATCTTGCCATCCCTAAGAAGAATGAGAGCATGTTAGACCATCGTTTTGATCTCAGGCTTGTTTTGAATCTCTGATGTAGTTCACTTCTGTATCCCTGACCAAGGTCTATAACTAAGGATCATTCAGGACAGTATGAGTAAAAGGTTACAACAGTACAACTGAGTACACTGACACATGCAAGATATCAGCCGTTTCTGTAACTGGAAAGCAAAGAAAGACTGTGCTCCCCCTCAGTACTTCACAATCCTGTCCATGGCTGGTAGGTGTTCTTTGCCCATGAATCTGTGACAAATAAATACACTGATTGAAACCTTCAGGCAATCCCAACCAGTGGAAGATGCAATCGTATGGAAATCTTAGTCCTTAAGCATAATGCAAATATTCTGTTTTAGCAAACTTAGTGCTGCTAGTCCCAATATCTATCCCTTGCCCCCATGTGTAGATGTGAGCTCCCCCCCACCCAGTATCCCATAGCAGGCTTTGAATTTATGGCAGCCTGGAATTTGTTTCTTTTCCCTTTGTTTCTTGTCATGTTCTGTATATGAAATTATACATCTCAGCACAGTGACAATCATTTTTTTTTTCTTTTTTTTTTTTTTTTTCCCTTCCTCTTCTCCTTTCCCTCTCACTTACTTTCCCTATTGCTTGATCAAATACAAAGATGTTGTTTTTGCTTGCTTCTGTATTTCAATGCCAGGTTTCTCTCATCAGTGATTAGATTCTCATTCTTTCTTTAAGAGAACACTTACAGAAAGGTTCTCTGATTGTCTTTCTCATGCCTATGTGAGTTTGTTTTCAGTGATTTGTGATTTCACAAGATCCTTTAGTTAAGAATCTTCCTTGTCATAAAAAGAATATATTTAAAAATCTAATTGTTTGTTATTAGTAATACAGGAAAATGAAATCACAGGAAATCACAAATGAATTCTTTTCCTCTAACCACTTACATCCTTATTCTGCAGGAAAACCTCCCTTTCTCTGAAGAGAAAGTCTATTATTATGGCAAATCACTATGTTAGTATTCCATTTAGTGCAAGGAAAGGACAAAAGCTGTTCAGAAAAATGTTTGCTCAGAAAAACACAGACTGAATTAAAAAAAAAAAAAAGTTATTATTATTATTATTATTTAATTTACTCTCACTCACATGCTTTTCCTGTCTTTTGAGGAAATTAACATTTCTTTTTATCAGGCAAGGCTTCTCCTTACTGTTTTACAATTGATGCTTGAAGCAACAGCACAGTTCTTAGCATATTTCCTAGCATTCCCACTCAGTAAAAGGAAAATTAAAAACAAAGCATCTCTAGTGGTTTGTCAAGAAAGAAAACATTCTTCCCTGTCTTTTTAATTACAGTTTTTACGGTAATTTTATAATTAAGTCAGTAATAGGAGCAAATATTTTCTCGAGTACATTCCTGTTCTAGAGATACACCTATGTATTTCAAAATCTGTTAGATGTTTTTTAATATCACTGAAATTCTTTGGATGTGTGACCCTTTGAACTCATTTATTTAGAGATTAGAATTGCATTCTATGGCACTCTGTGTAGTAATTTTACCTTGAAAACTGAATTATAACTAGATTGGTGACCCCATCCTTAATTTGCAGTTTTCATTAGGTAGGCACTCCTGTTTAGTAAGAAAAGCTTTGAGGAGAATTGTGGTAGCAAGGCAAATACAATACTCCCTTTACCATAATCATTGTGTTGTTCTCTGCTGAATGGCTGTAAAGGTTATCATGCCCAGACCAAATAAACTGGATAAATAACTGGAAACTTCCAATAAACTGGACAAATTCTTCTAGGGTGTTCTATTCCCAGCCCTTGTGGTTACTTCAAATTCCTCATGGAATGTCACTGAAACCATGCCTTATCCATGAGGACTAGGCATTCCAGGTAGCAGCTGAAATAGAAAACCAGCCTTTAAAAAAAAAGAGAAAAAGAAATATCCAACTCAGGTTACATCTATTCAGTTGTGAAGTTTGAACTCATTCTCATTTGTGGGCATATTCAACAATATTCTTCTGAAAAATACAGGCTTGCAAACTGGTTTGTCATATCAGAGTTTGTGTCAACATGTAATTGGACATTGCCAGTAGCACTTAGAGTTTACCTGGTGCAGACGATGCTCCAAATCACTGCTCGTAATCTGACTCATCTCAAAGGACTAAGTGTTTTTTTTTTGTTTGTTTGTTTTTGTTTTGTATTGTTTTGTTTTGTTTTTGTTTTTGTTTTTGTTTTGTTTTTTGGTGACAGCTGGTGAGGTTAGCTTGACCTGCTGAACTTTTTTATCTCTAAAATGTGCCTGAACAATTAGCAACAGCGGTAGACTGGTGTTAGATTTACAACATCACAGGACATGCATGTCTATGTATGTACTTTGAATGTGGCTGGTCAGAATGTATTCAGATATCGAGTCTTGAACTACCAAGTCTCAGAGATACATGGCAATAAAGTATTCATCTTCTTTTCTGTACATCCAATGCTGCATTGCTTATGTTCTTCTCTAACACAACCTTCTTGAAAATATTCAACTCTACAATAAATTAATTCTGGTTTCAGGTTTATAACTGCAGCTCCCATTATAGGCCAAAGTAGGATCAATGGGATGTATTTGATTTAGACCCTATGACATTAGAAGTGAACACTGATGAGTTCATTGCTGCATTTTCTTTTGTTACAGGCTGATTTTGAACCATTTCATGTGTCAGTTTGTGTTAGCTATGACATTGGTTATAAAGTATGAAGTCCTATGAAGTCCTTCAGCACTTCACCACAACTTACACCAAAGATAAGAATGAATGTAATTTAAAACTTAAGCAGTAGAGAATGAAATGTGACTTATCTAACTATGTTTGGGTAGAGGCCTTGTGTGACAAAATAGAGAAGTACATGCCAGGTGAGAGAAAGAGCAGTAAGCCCTAAACAACCTGAAACTCCACAAACAGCATTACAACAAACAGAATGCCTGGTGTGCTGTGTGATGGCTGGCAGGATGCTTCAAAGCTGTGGTTGAAGTAACCACCTCCAGTTCCCTGATTATTTTCTGTATAGATGGAAATGGGATGTTGTACTCTTTGAAGATAACTGATTGCTGTTCAGTGACAAGACTCATTCATCATTTCCACTTTCCACTGCAAGCTGCTCATGGAATCCCACACTGACCAGCTATACAGGTCAGAAGGGTTAGCATTATTAATCATCTCAAATTGAAAGCTCACTATATTGTGTATTGTCCACAAGCAAGAGAGACAGACTTGATTGTTAATCTAGTCTTTCACTCTAGGACTTAAATCATGCACTGTGTTGTCATACAGGTGTAGAATCCATGCAGTTGTTTGCTGTGCAGCAAAAGAGATTTCTTTTCACTTGCTCCACACTTGTTCTAGTGTTTTTCACAACTTATCCAGTAGAGAGAAGACTTTTTTTTTTTTTTTTCTTTTTTTTTTTTTCTTTTCCTTGGGTCATTCTAGCCTTTATTTCTTAGCAAACATAAAAGGTCTTACAGCTAGTGTACTATCTTATTTCATTACCCTTTCCATTATTACAAGTTTAATCTTTAAAGAGTTTCAACAGAAGGCATGTTTAGGAATATCCTATGCCCTATTACATTTATTTTGCAGAGTGGTAGAATACCTATTTTGGATGAAAAATGTCAAGAGGTGGTAATTAAGCTCTACAGTTTGATATTTGCAGCACTCCTTTGGGATGTAACAGATGCCAGCAATTCTCAGTTTGGGAGGCTCTGTCGCACGCTTCCCACAACCTGAGTTCAGAGGGATTGTGGAATGTGTATTCTTTCAGTGGTATTTTTAACAGCTATGGCTGTAAGCACTAAAGGAGTAGTGCTGAATGTTTAGTCCACTGATGTATCCCAAAGTGCGTCTACCCGTTTGATACAAAACAACATGGATTTGAGAGATGCCAAGAAAGCAAGTTTTCTTCTGACATTTCATTAAGTTGTTTTCCTGACCTTGTTTGGAAGCTGCTTGTGAGTTAGAGAAGTAGAAAATAAGACAGGAGGAAAGGGAAACATATCACACTTTTTAGTAGTCAAAGATTTTGCTTTATGCCTTGAGTAATAGTCTGGCATGTTTTTTTTTGAAATTATCCCTTCCACTGAAAGTATTACTGAGTTAGGTATATTTTAATTTTCTCTTCCTCTGAAGCACCTCTAGCTGTATAAATTGTTACTTTTATTCCCTATGAAAATGTGGAATATTATCCATCTTTTATCAGTATAGGGCAATGCTTCTGGTCTGGTGTAATGCTTTAAATTACAAGATCTATTTTGCATTGATTGGCCATTAAATAAACCTAGACAAAAGCCATCTATACTGGAGCTGGACAATTCAGGATCATTAATCAAAGTGTGTTTTTGTTACTGTTTTACTGCCTAACCCTACTATTAACTTGTCACAGTTGGGTTGCTTTTATGTTTTCACACACTGTGTGATGGATTAAACTAGTTAGCTGGCTAGATAGATTATATGCATTAACATTTAACAGCTTTGCTCAAACACTGGGCAAAGCAGAAGGCTTGCCTTTTTATAAAGCTTTAAAGAGTCCGATTTGCTGTTTTTTAGTCTGTGTTGATTCTTTTATCTGGCCACAGCTACATAATGGAAATAAAACTACTTTTGAACTGAAATCTCTGATTATATTTTTTGGGAGAGTCTTACAGAAGTTTATTGTATCGTTGAGCTTTCACTCTTTTCCACTAGGCACAGTCTTATTTTTAAGAAAACTACTTAGAAATTTCAGAAGCAGTTTAATTCAATTTGGGGGGTAGCTTGCTGCTTTTCATTCTTTTTAGTATGTTGGCAGCCTTTTCACTATTCAGGTGGTTAATGGTACTACCGTTGTTTTCACTGTTTAATTGACCATCATCCTGCAGATCCACTGATACGGGAGCTTTTTTAGTGAATTCATGAGTGTTAAAAACTTATGCTTCTAGGACCTTTACAGACCAAAACCATAGAAGATCCCATCTAGTAACTAGTCACATTGGCACCATCCCTATTCTACCCCAGCTATATTAGCTTTTATTTACATATTTGTTTTGCACTGATGTTTATGTATTGATGTTTTCTCTCTTTGACAGCATTTCCTGCATTTTGGTTTGTCTCCATGGTTTCAAGCCCAACATCTGCGGGCCTTTTTGAGAGCTGCCCCCATGCTCCCTGTCTTTTCAGGAACAATGGAATGTTAAGGGCTTTCCCTCCAGACTTTGTGGTGTCTAATACAGAAACTGCAAGCATCTCCTCAGATAACATTGATTATGTGAATGAGTTAAAGTTCATTGATAATAAATTGTTCATGAGTTAAGCTTCAATGCTGGTGGTAGCAAGTTTTTGCCATGCTGTCTATCAGTCTATGCAGCACATCTGGAATTACAGTACTTCCCTTGGCTTAGGATTTATAGACATAACCTATCTCATTTACATTTATCAGCTAGTCCAAAAAGGCACATAGCCAGACCTGCTGAGCAGAACCAGCAAAATGTTAAACCAAACACTTAAGTGTATTTTTCCCCTGAATTATGAAAAGACAATACTTACAGAAGTGACCATGCAGTACGGCATGCCAGAGTGGTTATAGCTCTGCATAGTTATTTCTGAGGGATGACACTAGCACAACTGATTGGTTTTCTTGTAATCTGTACACTTTTAAGACAGCTCCATCTGCACTATCATTACAGGCAGCTTCACTAAGCTGTTACATGGCATCATGCCAGCAACTGGCCATTTGTGTGACTGGCCCTGGAGCTCCCAGTACTGTCTTTCCGAGTTTTCCAGCCTGTGCTCTCAGGGGCCCTTGATATGTCTCTGAAAGGTCATTGTTACAGACAATGTTATTCTCATGCTACTGGGAGTTCACTCGACACAATCAGATGTAAAAAATGTCTATTGATATGCTTATTTATACAGGCATACCTATGTTTTTTAACTTGATGTTGAAAGCAATCCAGTCACAACTGTGTTGGCAGAATGAGCTAGAGCTTCATCCTTCCAGGTTATATCAACATGTGCACTTCCTGAACTGGATTTTTTATTTTAATTGAGGATAAGCAGGTCTAAGTACTCTTAGAGCTATTGTGAAATGAGTTCTCAGTGTAAACCCAGACTGAATATGGCTTATTTCATATTTGTGTTCAAAGAGGGTCAAGAGATGTTCCTGGATCAGTGTCAGTACTTGAAGAACATATGTGAACAGATCATCCTTCAGGTAGGGTGAATGACAACAGGTGATTGAAATAAATAGGATAAATAAAACACAGTAAAAAAACACATATGCATAAAGTAAAAAACATCTGTTAAAGCAAGCCCCTGTTTAATTGTGATGGAAGACATTACAAATATGATGGAAGTGGTGTGTTTTAAAGATGGAAATAAATAGTAATGCTTCCTGTGTGGAGACAGCAACATAATTATGAGGAGGCACTGGAAAATCTGACAGATAGTTTGTCAGGTTGATGACATTCTGAAATCAGAAACTGGAGCCAATATTTTGTGTATATTAAAAACCAAATAGGGTCAGGATAGCTAATGGTATGTAAAGTCAAGAGTTGCTAACTGATGCTAAAAAAAAAAAAATAAAAAAAAAAAATGAAAGAAGATGATAGTGGGCATGTGCAAAGTTACAATGATACATAAAAAAGGATGTTTAACTTTCTATGAGAGTATCAATACTGCATTCTTCAAGATGATTCACAAAAAACTGTGTGAAATACAGAGGACGTACAGGAGCAATTTGGCTGTGATGAAAAAATAGTGTCTTGAGTGTCCTGTATCATAAAACATGGTATGGTATTGTAGAGATATGTATACCAGGAAGAAACTGTCAGATCTCAAGTGAGGCAGAAGCTGCAGGACAAATGATGATGGGCCTGTCCATGTTGATTATGCATTAACATAACTGCTATCTCAGTGTTGCTTTTATGCTTCTTGTGGTGTTCTGGTAGGCATTACCAACGGTCACAGCCATCAGAATTGTACTGTAGCATGATAAAGAAATACAAGAATATGATACTGAATTTTGTTTCTTGGTGCTAAAACTTGCACAACTACTAAATATATTTTAAAAGGACTATGCAAAATGGGGATTTAGTTGAGTTCTTCCTTTTATATATAACTGTTGCCAAGTATACGCATTCTTCTGGTTAAATGCCTTACTAAAGCAAAATATGTTGTACAATAAAAGATTGCAAACTAGTATATAAATAGAATTCCCATCTGAAGTTGGATTACATAGGTATTCTCTGGATTAGAGGACCATGACTAGGGGAGCAGTGACTTTCCATTTGTGGCCACCTGAAATTCTAAGGGAATTATAAGGTGAATGTTCATAAATCCGTGGCACCTGATGGGATTCACCCCAGAGTACTGAAGGAGTTAGCAGATATTATAGCTGGACCCCTCTCAACAATTTACCAAAGGTCTTGGGAGTCTTGGGAGATGCCTGCTGACTGGAAACTAGCCAGTGTTATACTCATTTACAAAAAAAGGTGTGAGAGAAGACCCAGAAGACTACAGACCAGTTAGTTTAACCCCAGTGCCTGTACAAGTTACGGAGAGGATTGTCCTGGGGGATATTGAAAGGCCTTCTAAGAAAACAGTATTATCAGGCATAGTTAACAAGAGTTTGTGAAGGGAAAGTCATGCCTTAGGAGTTTGGTCTCTTCAATTAGGTCAACCACTTAGTGGTGAAAGGAAGGCAGTGGACGTAACCTTTCTGGATTTTAGTAAGGCCTTTGATATTATCCCTCACAATATCCTTCTGGACAAATCACCCAACTGTGAGATTAAAAGGTTTATGCTACTCTGGGTGATAAACTGGTGGAACAGTAGAGCCCAAAATAGTTGTAGTGAATGGGGCTGCATCTAGCTGGTGACTTGTCAGCAGCAGTGATCCCCAGGTCTCAATTCTAGGGACAGTCCTGTTATTAATGATCTGGATGCAGGAGTTGAACATTTCCTTAGCAAGTTTGCTGGTGATCTTAAACTGTGATCTGCTGTTGACTCTCTGCAGGGACAAGAGGCTTTGCAGAAGGATCTACTTATAGTACCTTGGAGAGTTGGACAGTCCTCAATAGCATGAAGTTCAACAAAGGAAAATGCCAGGTTCAGCACCTGAGATGGAGTTATGCCAGACACAGGTACAGACTGGGGGTGCTTGTTGACAGCAGGCTCAACATGAGCCAGCAGTGTGCCCTGGCAGCCAAGAAAGTAAACCCCCATTTTGTAGTGCAATTAAACACAGCATCTGGTCAAAAGTCGTGATTCTGCTTCTGTACTTAGCACTGATGTGGCTTCAGCTTGAATATTGTATGCAGTTCTGGGCTCCACATAAAAAGGATGTTAAGATACTTGAATGCGTCCAGAGGAAGGCAACAAAGCTGGTAAAAGCACTGGAAGGCAGGTTCTGTTAGGAGATACTGAGGACACTTGGGTTGTCCAGTCTGCAGAAAAGGAGGCTGAAAGGTGACCACATTGCTGTCTGCAACTTCCTGAGGAGGGGAGAGGAAGATGCCAGTCTCTTCTCTCTGGTTACCGATGACAGGATGTGTGGGAGTGGCATGAAACTGTGCCAGAGTGGTGGTTTTACTCGAGTGGGCAGCTGAGCTCCACCACCATTGCTCTCTCATTCCTCCCCTCCTCAAAGAGGAAGGGGGAGAAAAGACAACACAAAGAGCTCAAGGTTTGAGATGAGAATTATTTAATTAAAGGGAAAGGGAATGGGGAAAAAAAGAAACAAAAGAAACAAGGCTGTGTGGAAGCACAGAGAAAAAGGAAAAAAGTTATTCTCTACTTCCCATCAATGAGCGATGTTCGGCCACGTCCTGGGAAGCAGGGCCTCAAAACGCATACCGGTTGTTCAGGAGGACTGCCCTCCCCCATGAGAGTCCCCTTTTATTGCTGAGTGTGACATCAGGTGTTATGGAATATCTCTTTGGTTGGTTTGGGTCAGCTGCCCTGGTGATGTGCCCTCCCCATCAATTGCCCAACCCCAGCCTGCTGGCTCTTGGGGGCTTGGAGGGAGTCCTGATGCTGTGCCAGCACTATGCAGCAATAGACACAACACTGGAGTGATACCAGTGCTGTTCCAGCTACGAGTGCAGAGCACAGCACTGTGTGGGCTGCTGCAGGGAAAGGTGACTCCATCCCAGACAGACCCAACACGGGAGGTTCAGACTGGTATTAGGAAACATTTCAGTACTATGAGGGTGGTCAAACACTGGAACAGGCTTCCTAGAATGGTGGTTGGTTCTCCATGCCTGTCAGTCATTGGCCCGTTCAAAAGTCATTTGGATAATGCCCTTTATATATGCTTTACCATTTGGTTGGCTCTGAAGAGGTCATGCAGTTGGACTGGATGATCTTTGTAGGTCCCTTCCAATTGAACTATTCTATTCTATTCTATTCTATTCTATTCTATTCTATTCTATTCTATTCTATTCTATTCTATTCTATTCTATTCTATTCTATTCTATTCTATTCTATTCTATTCCTTCCTGTTTTAGGGATTTTCCACCTTATTCCTGAGAGATAGAGGTAATTCTGAATCAGGAATGAGATTATAAAGTAGTAATGCATAAAATACACCAAACTTCTGTGTTTTTATTTGTTTTGCTTCATTTTCTCCTACTACAGCTCTTCTTAAAAGAGAATGAACAGAAAATGAATGTATTTTTTTCCAGTTGTTTTCTTTTCTTTAAAATGAGAACTTCATAGAAGGAACAGGTGAAATCCTGGAGTCTTGTTTGGGCTGTGTAGTCTTTCCAAGGACATGATGTGATGTAACTGCCTCCTTTTCCTTTCTGAGGAGTTATTTGGTCTTTCCACTTAGGAGGAAGCTGAAATCTTTTCTCGTTTATTCCCTTACCAGAAGGGGGGTGGGAGTTGGGAGGGTAGGCGATATTGTCTATACCACTGCTTTTCTGTTGATCTTTGTAGTAGAACTACTGTTGGAAGTACAAGGAAGACTTTTAACACTCTTAGGCTACCAGTAATTTATCATCCCCTGGGAGCAAGGAGGAGGCAGAGGAGAAATTTGTTTCCAGCAGGATTCTCAGGTGCATAATGTTTCTGGGAGACTGTAGCTCTAATATTACCCTGCTACAGGCTGTATCTCTGCCTTTGTTACAAGCAGTTCTGTTTCCTGTGTATGTATGCAAGTTTCACAATATTCTCCCTTTAAAATTCTCCCATCACTTCTACAGGCAGGTATGTGAATGAAAATGATTATCTAGTAAATGCCTGGAGCAAGTGGTGTTGACATCAAATACAGTGAAAACCCTATGGGAAAAGAAACAGTGATTCTTACCCCGCACCACCCTCAGAACTCAGTAGTCTCAGGTTCTGCTTTGAACTGTGTGTATAACTTCTCTGACAAATTGCATGATGCTTTTGTGATGTGGATTAATGTCCACAAGAGGCTAGAGTGAAATCACTGAACTTGTGTTCTCTTGTTCCCTAAGCCAAAAATTCTAGCTCATTGTGCCTGAAACAAAAGGTCTGGGTGAAATAATGTTTTAACCCACTGCACTGCCAATATCCCAGATATTATTGCTTTCTCCTGAAGTCTGTAATACCGTCACAATGACTGCCACCTCCTTCAGCAATGCAGGGGGAATGATAGCATAAAAGTAACAAAGCATTAAACAGTTGAGCGGCTATTCTGTATAGGAAAAAGGCATCCTTTCTGAAATGGCCAACCTCAAAAAGTACTAAAATTTCATCAAGTGAATCTCTTTTCAGGGATTATAAAGAGAACATGTCATAGTTCCTCCCAAGTGAATGGCCTAGTTCCTGAGATCTTCACTGATGTCTGTGGTTTGTTAATGGGCTTATGAGCAAATGTTCCTTCCTAAGAGATCACACAACTGAGTCTATTCCTCTAACATATTATTCATTGCCTCTTAAGATTCCTCAGCAAAGCCAGTCAGTTTCAACCCAAAAAATAACAAGCAGAACAGCACATCCAGTTATGTTACACTGACAGGATGTCAAGAAAATGAAAACAAATGGTTTGAGTGGTCCTTCAGGGTATAAAGAGTTCAGTTACTAAGATACCCACCAGAAACTGCATGATTTAGTCATCTGGGATGATTTTATTTCTTTCTCTTTTGTAGGTTTTAACACATAAATCTCTGTTTTATTGCTAGAGAGATATATCAGTAAAATTTGGGAGTGCTTTTGACATGGTCAGAGTTTGTGGACTGCTGTGCTTACAAATGATTGGGTAAAGAAAGAAGCAATAATATTAATAGCATCTTTATTTGCTGAGGTTTGTGAGCATGTGTATTTTTAGACTGCCATGCAAAAAGGTGGATGACCTACTTGGTGATACTTGTGAATGTGCTGTTATACCTACAGCATGTTTCTTAAATGCTACTTCCCTCTGTGAATTTGTGTTTGAATCCTTTACTTCAAGGCTCAAGTCACTTAAAACATTGATTAAAATAGACTGGATGAGTTATAAAGGCTAATAAGTGAAATTCCAAATGGTGTTACCCTGCTAAATGGTGTTACCCTGCTGGAACAAATAAAGAGCATGGTAAGTTGAGCTTATCTCCTCTTAAACGGCCTAAATGGATCAGATTCACTTTTACTACATGCACATAATTCACTTGGGTGAAATGTCTATACAGCTGTGGCATGTTGCTCAGTGTGTGTTGAAGCTTGTTGATATTTGGCTGGGAAACAAAGACCAAAGTGCTTGTGTAGGTACTTACTTATCTCCTTATATAAATTTATACAAAGTAAATGGTGAAAGACAGGG
Organism: Oxyura jamaicensis; assembly: GCF_011077185.1. Lineage (NCBI taxonomy): Eukaryota > Metazoa > Chordata > Aves > Anseriformes > Anatidae > Oxyura > Oxyura jamaicensis. The sequence goes on from NC_048926.1 coordinate 30,646,369, forward strand.
ATTTATAACATGATAATTAATCATAGCCAGTTCACTCTTGTGCAGTCTTGGTTTATGCAGAGAATAAGGATAATACTCCATTTTCAAAGAGGATGCAAAGGGCAGCTCTGTGACTTCACGATGCAGGCTCTTCCATGTTATACTCCTGATCCAGGTAGACCCAGGCACTCAGATTCATATTGCCATTAGCAGTCATGGGAGTATGGAGCATCAGCAGTGACAAGGAGATCAACACAAGCTATAGCTGTTTTCCATCTTACTGCACTAGCCTACATCTAACATAGGTAGGCTGATCTCCAACCCTGAATTAATAGATCTGAAACTGCTAGCTGTAGCACTTGACTGCTGAATGGAAACCATACTTCTTATCCATTACAAGTGCCTTTCTAAAGATGTGAAGAAAAAATTCTGCTTGTCCCAATGTCATACAGTCACTTCTTAAAATATGGAGGATTTAAGACTGCTAGGGAATCATGAAATTAAAGCCAGAGCTATGCAAAGTTTTCTTCACTTTATTACAAAAGTTTTGCTTATGGTTACAGTTTGCAAGTAGTTTCAGGAAAACTCAGCAAGCATGTGACAACATGAATTTTCTCCAGTTTCAGAAGCAAAACATGAATTTTCTCCAGTTTCAGAAGCAAATATTCCTTTCCTGTCTTCTCAGAAAGGAGGCTTGGCAGGATTATATCTTCTAAGTGGATGTAAGAAAGTAGATATTATTTTCACCTGTGAATAATCAAACTGGTATTCCCATAATATAATGTCTTAGTGTGTTTATAGCATTTTGGATAGCATCTTAAACTATAGATTAATTTCTAATACGTGTTCTTGTATCAGAAAAATATAGAGAAGTGTTAAAAGATTATGTACGGACTGAAAACATATATGGAATTTTCAGTTGTATTTTCTGCCTCCCTCTATGAAAATTACAAGTATTTGAAAGCAGGGTCATGAAATGGTAGCGCCATTTCAGCTATATTGTTCTGTAACTCACATGGCACTTCAAGTAATAACATGGAATTTTACAAGGCAATTCTTCCTAAAAGTTGTTTTATATTCTCTGTTTTCAATCAGCCTTATAGAAGATGAAGCACAGGTTTAACTATCCTCCCCATGATTCACCTTTCCACCAGCTCATATCTAAAGCAGAGAAGAAAATTTCATACACAGTGTAGCAACCTGTATGTGACGTGTAGGTCTATTAGAATTCTGACTTCTTGCAAGTACAAACCTGCAACTACATCATATTTTGAAGGAACTTTAGAAGTTAAAGAGAGGCTAGTAGATGCAGATATTTTCTCTGCTTAAGTATATTTGTTTTGTTGTTGTTGCTGCTTTGTTTGGTGATTTTTTTTTTTTTTTTTTTTTAATGACCTTCACTGGAAAGTATCATTAGAGCTGCTTAAGATGTAGGGACTCTGTATTAAACCCTTTGTGTTATTTCTGCCATTGTTAAGTATTAGCAAGGAGGATAGGAGAGTTATTTAAAACAATATGTATGCTATGGTGGAATGGGTCTTAATTTTTTAATATATAGTGGAATAAAATCCAAGGTACAACATTGTTGTTGTACAGTACAACATCTGCCTATTTTAAGAATAGGCAGAGATTCAAAAGACCTCAATGCTCTTTACTCCCTGCTAATAAGAAAGGCTTTCTATATTGGATTTCAAAAACGTTTCTGTCTATACTATTCTTTAAAATCAATTGGAGAACAGAGCCACTCTACTGGGCCACTCTCCTACTTTGACTGTGGTGAGAAGTATTGCTTGAAATCATAGAATCATATCATAGACTCATAGAACGGCCTGGGTTGGAAGGGATAACAAAAAATCACCTAGTTTCAACCCCC
>NC_048926.1:30668220-30670616 GCF_011077185.1 Oxyura jamaicensis
GGGGGTTGAAACTAGGTGATTTTTTGTTATCCCTTCCAACCCAGGCCATTCTATGAGTCTATGATTCTATGATTATATGAACTCAACATATGTGACTACTTCCAATGATGTCACTATGCTCAAAATAACTGGCCAAAGAAAAGAAGGAAGAAAAAGTCACCTAGTGCAGAGGTTCTTACTTTTGGAGAGCTTGCTTGCATCAGGGCAAAATGTCACAAACAGAATCAACAACAATTCTATTATTTCACTTAGTAAGAAACAAAAAAAAAAAAACAAACAAAGCGCCCTTACAAATTCAGTGTTATGGTATTGCCCATGCCTGCCACTACAGAAACATTAACAAGTGGGCAAAGACCAACCCAGAATTCCCTTTGCAGTGTGGCACTAGATAAAATACAGTAAACTGTTCCACTTCTCTGCGTAGTTAGCTAATGTTAATAGGGTTTGCTGGAATTGTGTTCACCCCCAAATAAACTGAATTTCTATATTCCTTGTGAATAAATAAAAAAAAAAATAATAAAAAAAAATTGTCAGAACTAAAAGCTCAAGAGACCTGCTCTGCTGACCACCATCCTCCCTCTCCCCAGTTCTTCCTAATGTAAACTACCTCCGAAGTCTTAACTGAAGTGTTCATACATCCCCAGAAAATGCATGGACAGAAGGACTGAAGCCAAGAGAACTCACGTAACTCATATACATCATCTCTATTTCATGACAATGTATACTCAGAACATTATTGGTTAGCACAAAGGTGCATCTTCTCGCTCAGTAAAAGGTTGTCCTTCAGGTATCTCGTCTGCTTCACCTTTAAGCCATCTATGAAGGCTGCCTTCTTTCAGTTTCTGGTGAACATTACTAGGGAAGAGAACAGTAATGATTTCCCAAGGGAGTAACCAAGAAAATGCTTTATGTTTGGCTTGCTTATTTGCTTACAAACTGGCACTGTGAAAATCCTGGGAAATTTATGTCTGAATGAAGGATATGACAAAAAACCAAACCAGCCAAACAGCAAAAACCAGCCCCACACAAGACAAGTACTAATTACATTCCTTTGAACTTGTTTATATTGAAAGGCTATACAGGTTTTTGTTATTGTTGTTTGTTTTTTTTGTTTGTTTGTTTTATAAATATAATCCCCAAACATCATCGTTTATAAGCAAAGAAAGTGAAAGAAAATTCAAATACTGCTGAGTCCCAGATAAGTTCCCTAGGTATTTGTTAGACAGGAGCTGATCCAAATCACTGGCTTTCATGTGCAAATACCTCATTCAATAAATAGTGTAATTAAGTTCCTAAATGGAGGAAAGAGAGAAAAGTCTAGTTCATATAGCAGAGACATTTTCAGCTGATTGCCAGGCTACTTGGTTCAAGCAGAGACATTAATGTAGAGGAGGGTGGCCATACGATGGGGCAGAGGAATGAACAGTCAGTGGGTTCAGTCCTTGATTCTGCCATATACTTGTGTGATTTGAGGCAAGCTAATTACTCTATCACTGCTTCACAGTCCCATCTGTAAAATGAGATCATAATGGAACAATTGAACAATTTATCCATTTTTAAGGACTGTAGAATTTTTGCAATTACATTGTACATTCTGAATTACTGTAGCCTATTATGACTACCTTCTGATACTGTGCTAAGATACCATACAGTAAAATATAAAGGAAAAAAAAAATAATACAGAACAACATAAATGTTATTTCTTCAGACATCTTGGAAATGTTTTAAAACTACCATTTTGAAGTTGAAAACATTCATTTTTTGGAGTCTTCTAAACAGTTGAACCTGTTTCTGTGCATGCATGGTATACATGATATACCATGTATACCATATACACATACATGTGCATACATGGTAATGTATGCATGGAATTGAATAGCCAATTGATGAAAAATAGGCAGGAACACATATAGAAAGAGGTTTGGGGCAGCATCAATTATGAGCTGAAAATATGTGCCTAGCACTATCCATTTTAAACACAGAAATGTACTATTAACTAGTTATTGATCATGAACCATAATATCCATGCCTAAACCATAATGATAATATATTATAAATAAAATTCTATTAATACTTTCATTTCTCCACATTGTTCAAAATTTAATGTAACTATTTTTTTTTTTCCTTCAGTGCAGGGTAATGTAATGAATTAAAAAAAAAATGTCCCTGAATCTATCTGAGGAAACTGGATTTTGTTCCTGTCTAATGAAAAGTATTTAAAAAGTTTTGGAAGCTGCATTTTCAGAGGTCAGCATCCATCCACCCTCCACCCCTTCACATCTTCCATCTCTGGCCCTGCTGCATTCATGTATTGTTTTCCTGTAAAAGTTTATAAAAGGCAGAAAATGCCACTACTGAACATCTTTTTACTTTTTTTTTTTTTTTTTTTTTTTTTT
>NC_048926.1:30670716-30676466 GCF_011077185.1 Oxyura jamaicensis
TTTTTTTTTTTTTTTTTTTTTTTTTTTCCATTTTGTAGTTGTTCTTCAGTTCTGACCTGCAAAATGACTCACTGAACTTTCTCTCTGCCTAACAATTGCATGAGATAGTGTACTATCTGAAGGTTCAACTCTGTGTCTTTGCAGTTTAAATGATAGCACTTCTGCATTACAGCAGAAATTGATTTTTTTTTCTTTTTTTTTTTTTTTTTGAGATTTTCTGCAGTAGTATTAGGTGGTGCTTACTTCCTTTCACTTTCAACCTACACAGAAAAGCAGTGTCATCAGGCAGTCATCAGCTTGTGATTTATAGCTTCTTCCACCCATCTCCACAGCTGCAGAATAGTCTTGGCTTTTGACGTAATTGTTCAGTGTTCGTTCATAATCAGGCAACTAGTCTTTATAAGCATAATTAAAGACAGCAGTCATATTTAGTGATACATATAGTTCATGAGAGGTTGATTATTTGTTGATTATAGCCTTCATAGAATACAAACTCCTCTCACCCACCACATAAAGGAATAACTACTTGACACCAATTATATAATTTACTTGGATGTAAAAGTTCTCAATGTAGGCAATATATGGTACGTACTGGAGGACTAAGTGACCAGGAAAATATTGGTGGTTTGGGAAATGTAGGCACTAGTCTAGCTGTTTAATCTTTCTTATTCAGCAGTGATGGTCAGCACCACATTAACCTAGTGAGCCAAGCTGTTCCCATGCTGGTGCAGTAACCAGACCTCACAGTCGATTTCTTCCAGGTGCAGACCCCACTTTGTCTGCTTCCTTTGTTACTCCACAGTCTTGGAACAGAAACCTCCTTTCTGTTAATCCTTGAATTGCCACATTATTCAGGTTTCAGATGACACATTTTGGGAGCACAAGCTAATAATTCATTCATTTTCCACACCAACTTTAGATTTATAGCAAATGAGCAATTAAAGCTACCACTTCACACTTACTTCTTTTTTTTTTTTTTTTTTTTTTTTTTTTTTTTCTTCTGTGAAATTACTCCATGTTATATACAAAGGCCTATACAAAGAATTCCTTTCATGTGAAAAAACCATGTAATTTCCTATGGATTGCTTTTCTGTCTGTGTGTGTCTTTTAATGTCAATGTTCTCTTAGGTGAAATGTAATGATTGTGATTTGACATTGCTTTGCTGGGGCTGGGGGGAGTCCTACATGATCTATTCCTGAATCCTATGGCAAACAACAGTTTTACCTAAAGTGGGTTTTACCACCTTAGCTCTCTCTATTACAGTTTTTCCCCTCATTTTCCCCTCCTCATGTAGAGTATTATAACTCTTCCTCTTGAACCTTATCAGTACTTCTTCAGATCCTTTTTGTCCCTCTCTTTGCTTCGAGCATTAATTTTCATGGTTATGCCATGCTAAATTTTCTGCTTCTTATATTTATTCACCTTCAATCCTCCTCCTTTCTCTCTTCAGCAGAAAGACATGGCCACTTTTTCTCTGCACTGAAATTTTCTTGATGGCAGACTTATATTTGGTTAAATGTGAGATTTTTTTTTTTTTTTGATGAACAGATGTTATCTTCTTCTCTTTTACTCTCATATGAGTTGTAATAAGAACTCTTTTTTTCTCAAATGTTTTTCTTCTTCCTCCAGTTTAGTATGGATTTTGCCACCTTTCCCAGACTCTGAGTATCAGGTCTTGTCAGCATGTGAATGGATGAACTCTGAGTTTCTTGCATCCAAGTAATGCTTGTCCCAGAAAGTATTAGAGCTATTCAAGGAGTCAGCTACATGTTCCACAGGGAAAGAAGAAGTGATGTGCTTCCTATTGCTGAGCATAAATAAGGATCAGTTTCAAAATCTGAGTTTATGATCAGAGCTGTGGTGTAGTACCAGCAGGATGTACAAGAATGGCATCAGTAGATAGCCACATCCAGCTGAGGTCAATCTGCAGCACAAAAACAAAATCAGTGGAGCTGCAATTAACTTGCACCACTTGGAAAAGCAGTGACTGTATTTAATTTAACAAATAAGGCACATATTCTGAATGCCTGGGTACCTGCAAAATTTGAAAGGAACAAAAGGAAAATCCCTTTTTTCCTTCCATTAAATATTGTTCCCGCCCTTGTTTTGCAGAGACACACCTTTCTTGTCCCAGCAGATGAAGAGGAACAGAAGGCAGTTGACTAACTGTGTTGATAGTTTCTGCTGGGGTGGACACAGTTCATAGGATGAAATACTCCTGGAGGAAGAGTTTAACTCTGTGAGCCACTACTCCTACCCTAAATGGCTCCCAGTTATACAATTAACTCATGTCCTAGTCCTAAAAGTCTATCACGGGTTCACTTACTGCCAAAGCACTTCTGAGTCTGATTGGTAACTGGGACCATCCTCTTTCAGTTAGCACTGAGCTCAAACCTTACCATGGAGTTGTGTGTGGGAATGCTGTGTTGTGCCACCCCAGCCATAAATCATGTACTTTACTGCCTTCAGTCATTAAAAATTCCTTGGCAGTATTTAGTGTAGGCAAACCCACCACAATCCTGGGCAGGTGCCCGTTTGTTTCACTTTGCTCTTCCTGTATCAGTTACCCCTTTAATTTGTATGGATACTGAGTGTGTATCTGTGGAATTAGTGTGTGCTCTTGACCATCTGCCAAGATCCAGTCCACAGGTGACCACAAAGCAGCTCTTGTAGAGTGTATCTCTTATCAAATATAATGGTTTTCAAATGAAAGAGGTGTTGAATCTTCCTTTAAAGACTCTTTTTTTTTTCTTTTTTTCTTTTTTTTCTTTTTTTTTTTTTTTTTCCAAGCAATGTGGTTTTTAGTCATCAGTCAGCATGAAGAGTGAGTTCTGAGAAAGAAGCTGTTCAAAACACACTGAAAAGGAACAGTTCCAGCACTGATCATTATGCAATTTAAGGTGTTCTTAGGGCTTTTCTGAACTGCTGGCCACGTGTTGACAGGATGACTTACATGCCAGTGATATTCTTCATGAAAATAAAAGGTATGACTGTAACCAAAGAAGATTCAAGGTTGAAAGTGGATCTGTCTTCTCACTTGTGAAACATCCATATTACTGAAATGTATTACTGAAAGCTATCCTCATATGGATGGATGTAGACAGATGTGTTAGCCATTTCCCTGTTACCTCAGACAGCTCTTATCTGGAAGTCCTATCATTTTATTAGAGAAGTTCCCTGCCTGGTGGCTTATTAGATCTGCTCAGAACAGGGTGAATTTGTCTGTTTGCAGTATAAAGTTAGTGCAGAGAAACAGCTTCTGAACTCAGGTTGCCTTACATTTGATCAGCCAGATTGGGTGGGCAGAGTTCTGAGATGTCTCTGCTTGCTTGTATACTCATAAATTCCCTAAATCTGTATGGAATCTTCAAGGCACTGAACAGAAATTTCTGCTCCAGGTGCTTCACAAGCTCTTGAAATCTTTATATATCTGTTATCCCCTGCTTAGTTATCAGGAAGAAATGCTGTTTGGCTAGTCATCAATAGTCACTTTTTTTTTTTTTTTTTTTTTTTTTTTTTTTTTACACTGACACATGCATTTCAATTTTAAACATACAGACGTACGAATTAGATCAATTCTATTATTCTGAAATTTTTCTGTCCTACATCATTTAATGTGAAAACCAGCCATTTGAAATGCCTTTTTATAATATAACAGATCTAACAAGAACACCTTTTATTATGATGTTACATTTCACTTCTTCGTATTACTTTTATAATGTCTCATTACATCTGTTAAGGCCACTATATCGAACTGTAAGAATTCTTGGTCTGACCTCAAATGCACAGAAGTTTATGGTAACCACTTTTGAAAATACGTCTATCTCTAGCTTTACTAATTTGAACACATGCAAAACACTCCTCTGAAACTCATCTAAAATGCATTAGAGAAATGTACTCATGAACTTTTTTTTTTTTTCCTCCCAGAAACTTCCATGTTTTATTGGCCCAAGAAAAACAAACTAAAAACAAAACAAAACAGCAACACAGTATCTCCCAAACACAATAAATACATGAAACATAATTTCTACCATAACCTCTTTAACTCTCTGTCTGAGCATGCAGAAATGAAGTTCACAAGAGAAAACTCTGTTTAGGAGTCTACTGCAATCAATAGTATATGACCCCATTCCCTGTGGTCAAAGTCAGAAAGTATGACCCTTTGTTCCAGAGAGCTGCTAGTGAGAGACACCTGAGGCACCTGAGCCTTCTCCTCTTCCACTGTATGAACTTTTTTGTTTTTGTTGTTGTTTTGGAACAGGAGACTGAAATAGAGGAATTCTTCTAACCCTAGGTTATATGTTCCACATCTATTATTATTTTTTTTTTTTTTAAAGTCAATTGTTTACAGTTGTAGTCTTGGGCACTTTTATCACAGCATGATTTGTAGCTGAAAAGTCAAGGAGGATGAACTATATCTCCCTGAGTTCCAAGATATGCAGATTCTTAAAAAAAAAAAAAAAAAAAAAAAAAAGGTGTATTTTCTTTAGATTCTTTTAGCATGGCTTTTAATGAGAAAATACTGTAATGTGTTTAGTCCTTGACAAGAGTAAACAAGAACCTGAAGAGACCATCCTTTTTAAAAACACTGTAAATCTGTTTTGCACATGCTGCTGAAAGGGATGAACAGCACAGGATTTCAAGTTAGAATGATATCATTAATAAAAACAGTTTAACGTTGGAATGTTATAATTCCAGCAAAATACACTGCTAGAAATGAGGCTCAGAGGAGCGACTTGGTAGCCTTGGTGTGTGCTGTAGACACAATCACACACAAGTAGTTGTCCTTCTGTTTGAAATAGGATGTTTTTCAGCCTCCAAAGGCTGTGTAGAATTACCATGCAGGGGACACTTACAGAAGAGTTAACTGGAAAGCATGAAAGAAAACTGCTTTTTTAAAAGGGCACGTGGGGATGGAAGGGAACATGGGAGGCTTTCTATCCAGCTCTTACAGGACATGTTTGTATAGATGTCATCTATTCATACTGGTAGCTCTTCATCTATTGAAGAGAATAAGGTTGGATGGGGCTTGAGCAAACTGGTCTAGTGGGAGGTGTCCCTGCCTATAGCAGGGAGGTTGGAATTAGGTGATCTTTAAGGTCCCTTCCAACCCAAATCATTCTGTAACTCTATGATTCTATGAATATTTTCATGAAGATCTTCATCAAGCATTTCAAAACAATATTATCCTCTCTGAATCTTAACTGTATAAGCTGAGGCTACTGTAAGTAACTGTGACCTATCATAGTTTCCAGGTTCGATACTGTTGGCTGAAATACTTACATGAAATGGGTTGGTTTTATCAAAGCACATGTTTAAGACTTTTTTTTTTTTTTTTTTTTTAAATTTGAAGAACCTTCATAGTCTGGACAATATGATAAGCTCTTCCAAAAATGCCTCTGCACTTCTTGAAAAAGTATGTTTAGCTACACTTCATAAGACTAGTATAATCCCTGAGGCAGGACCATAAGAGGGGAGGTTGGGATAACAGCTGAGAGACTGTGAGCAATACTGCAGGTATAGGTGTGTGCCTCATCAGCTAATATGGAATCTAAATGTATTTCATTGCATGGAAAAGAATCAAAGGGCAGGATCAGAATAGGTTGACAGTTGATGATTTTCTTTTTAGAAAACTCCCAGAACTTCCAGTAAACTTTAGTTTAAGTAAAAGCACTAAACCTAGATTTTATTTTATTTTATTTTATTTTATTTTATTTTATTTTATTTTATTTTATTTTATTTTATTTTA
>NC_048926.1:30676566-30677141 GCF_011077185.1 Oxyura jamaicensis
TTATTATTTATTTTTATTTTAATTAGTTTTACTTTGTTTTATGTTATTTTAATTTATGTTATTTTCTCATACACATTGCTATGCTGAAAAGTCCATGTTTTGACAGCAAAAGTTGCAGTTTTTATTTTGGTGGTCTCCTACTTGTTCTTTCTCTAGTTGAAAACCACATTGTGATCAATATACCTTAGTGAAATATTCCAGCTTCTATGAAACATTTATTTCAATTAAAATATATTTAGCTGAAAATGATCCAATAAACTCTAATGAGAACCACATAAAACATTTCTGAATTGGTGAGATCATTAGTTTGCTCTGAGCTAGATGATCTTTTCCCCTTTATTTGTTACATTCATGTTTCTGAGATTTGGCATTGACTATATTCTTTCTCCTACAGTGAGATTTAAAGCAACACACTTTAGTCTCACTTTTGCTCCTTAAAATCTGGATTTTTGTTTTCTCTATTTTGGTATTTAGAAACTTTGTTTGCCTGGAGCTTTTATTTTCAGGGTTGAGTGCAGCATCTCATTCTTTTCTTTCTTTCTCTTTCTTTCTTTCTTTCTTTCTTTCTTTCTTTC
>NC_048926.1:30677241-30688987 GCF_011077185.1 Oxyura jamaicensis
TCTCTCTCTCTTTCTCCCTTTCTCCCTTTCTCCCTTTCTTGCTTCCTTTCTTTCTTGCTCCCTTTCTTTCTTGCTCCCTTTCTTTCTTTCTTTCTTTCTTTCTTTCTTTTTTCTTTCTTTCTTTCTCTCTCTCTCTCTCTCTCTCTTTCTCTCTTTCTCTCTCTCTTTCTCCCTTTCTCCCTTTCTCCCTTTCTTGCTTCCTTTCTTTCTTGCTCCCTTTCTTTCTTGCTCCCTTTCTTTCTTTCTTTCTTTCTTGCTCCCTTTCTTTCTTGCTCCCTTTCTCTCTCTCTCTCTCTCTTTCTCCCTTTCTCCCTTTCTATGTTTTTTTTTTTTTTTTTTTTTTTTTTTTTCCTGATAGCTTTGACATCTTGACTGCTGAATTTACCTTGTTTCTTGTAGAAAGACAGAAATTAATTAATCTAGTTTCCTAAGTGCACTATCAAAATAAATGATGTCCACAAATTAGAAGGCACAGAAATTGCATGTGCATTTTGGATGCCTAGATAATGTCCAACAATAAATTGTTTTCATATAAATTGCATGCTTAATTAATTGCTTTAAAATGTTCATGTATTTTTGTGCAAATACATCTATGCTTGCAATTCATAAAAAGCTAAGACAAATTAAATTGCCCTTCCACACACACACAAAAATGTTGCCCTTGGTGTATCCTGCCTGTGCTTGGTCATTACTCTGAATTGCCACCGGGTATCCAACAGATTTCATTTTGTCCTGAATTACTGACGTGAGGTTGTGCTGTTTGGTTAACTTGAACACATTGTAATATGCCTGATACATAAAAATCTTTTGGCTTTGAAGTAATATTGCCATAATGAGAAGCAAAGAATAAAATAGGCTACTGGGGGAATGATGTATTTCTGCATTTTTATTTGACTACATTTTTGGGTAAATTAGTAATTTAAATTATTCATTGGTAGTTTAATCCTACAACGGTGTAGTTTCCTGACAGAAAACTGCATGAAACTGGAAACAAATCTACAACAGATTTTTAAATGACAGATTTTCTAGTAACCCCAAACCGCCTGTTATTATTATTATTATTATTATTATTTAGTCTTAAGAAACTGAAAGATAACAGTATGTAAGTTATCCTACAAAGACCGTTTGTTAAGCCTTACAGACTGATTTCTGGATTTACTCTTTTTCATTTTGGTTTAGGAAAAACAAGAATGCGTCTGAAGTTGCCGTGCTCAAAATTATCTTGTCTTTCTGACTAATGTGTGTGACTCCTGCCACAGAACATTGTGTATACTCATCTCAGAAGGAGAAACATAGTCTGTACTCTTCATTTAGGAGGAGGCTTTAAAAAGTCAGAGTTTTTAGATCACATAGACATACAGAAAATGAAATATCTCTTGAGATTTTCAAGTGATTTCTTTCCCATGTTTTTCTATATATTTTTTTTCCTAATCACTACACACATATGCCACTAAACTGGAGAAGATCAGCTTGCAGCATTCTGCTAAAACAACAGAAGCTTCTTTTGCAGCTTGACTGGCTCTTTCCATATCTATTGCTTCTGCAGCTGCTGTCAAATAAGCAGCTGCTCCCCTTACATGCTCTGCTGCTGGAGCTGCACCTCTAGCCTCGCTGGCAGCTCAGGTGGTCGCACAGCTTCTTTAGCACATCAGAAGCCATCTCACGGCTGTGGCCCTTTCTGAAATGACTGCACACAAGGTAGCCAGAGACCCATGTGGAGCTGGAGCTTCTGAGGACATTGGACTGGGAGGTTTTGGGCACAGAAGTGTGTTCTGCAGTAGAGCAGGTGCTGGCAAATGCTGATGCTCAGAGCAAAGGTTGTAGAAAGATGGCAAAAGAGATAAATCAGGCTGTGGGTAGGACTCTGCTCTGTGTTAATCCTTGCACAGTCCTTTCTTGATTTCTAGTGTTAGTGGAATTGACTGGGACCACCTCTATGTTTTGACATACCTGATGTTAAAACTAAGCCATGTCAGTCCACCCTGAGATTTGTGACTCTCTGCAGTTTTGAGCCTGCAGTCCATTATTTAAAAACTCCAATACTGAAACAATCAATGCCCAGCTGTTTGAGTAAGAGAGGATTTGGTGTTTCAAGCATATTGTAAAGTGTTTCAAAGGGAGAGAAAAGCAGCAGCCACAGAGGAATGAACTCAGTGGAGAGATGCATTGAGAAGGAGAAGCTGCCAGCAAAACTTTGTCCAATAATAGCTGATATTAAGAGTATGCAAGAAATTGGTTTTATGCAAGCTAGAATAAGATCAGAGCTTATGGTCACCACAAGAATACCTTTACGGCATTATTGCTCAGGTATCTGTGTCTGGGCGGTAACAGGAAAGAATATAGACATTTTATGAAGTCCTGGTCAGTTTTAGATTGATGTGCACTATCCAGCCCAAGCTTTCAAATACTGTAGGAAATTCACATTACAGTTTGAAAATTATAATCAATATATCAGTTAACTTTCCCACAACAACTGACAGTGACCTTGCATGGGTATATGTTATGTGAGAGAACTTTCTTGTTTATTGGGTGAAGCTGAGACAGATTTCCAGCTTCCGCAGGTTTTGGAGGTTTTGGAACTTTTACAGGAAAACAAAACTACTTTTTTTTTTTTTTTTTTTAATATATACATATATATTTATTTTTAACTTTTAGAGGAAAAATACATTTACAATGTTAAATAAAATGCATATTTAAAATGAAATTTATAGAATGAAGATATGGACTAAAACTAAATTAAAATAATGCTGCCTTGGCAATGGATTACAAAATTCTTGTTAGGTGAGTTCATGGAGCCCATCTTCCAGTTCAGTTTCATCCAGAAGAAATGGTGTTCATATGCTTGAGATGGCAAATTAGGTGTGGCAAGTGAGAACAACCTGGAGTCACTTCAGAAATGCATTTTTGACTTGAAATAAGATGCTAATGGAGATATACTCTTAGTTGTTATTTCCCATTGGTCTCAATGCCCACTGCATTCAATGCCAGCTGAGTACCTGAAACTGGTAATTCCCAGTTTGAGACTACTCTTCTGAGACCAGTTAAGAAATCTGCTTGAGTCACTAGCCTCTAGATAACAGTAATTCCTTCCTTCCCATTTATTTCCCTTTAACCCCAACATTAGATTAAATTTAAACATTTCAATGTAATTTAAAAGAAGACTGCTTTTTTATGTTTGAGGTTATAATGACAAATGTAAGTGAAGATAACAATTTCTTTGGCTTAATTATGCACATCCTAACCCATAAAGTTAAGTGTATATGAGGTATTATAAACAAGGTTAATCCAGCTTTTCTAGGAATTTGAGAAGCCACTGTCAGAACAATGTCAAGAGTTTTCTCCACAAGTGTTTCTTCACGTGCCCATAGCTAAGCACTTGCTGGAATTAAAAAGAGTTGCAAACCTCCTCAGTACAATTCCTCACGCTATAAAAATGGGAAGCAAAAAACTGCTCCCTGAATTTGATGTGCCATGGGATGATAAATGTGATTCTTAAGGCTTCATTCACCTCTGCAATGACAGGGCTGGTCTGAAAGACTGGATTCAGGGTTTTCATTTAAGGTATTTTAGAAAATCACCTGTATTGTTGGCCAGGAGCCCTTTTCTTCCAATGACACTGTTAAAATGTTGCACTTTGCTGGACACTTTTGGATGGGACCCTAAAAAGGAGAGCAGCAGAAGCACATACCTTTTTGTCAGGTGTGGCCATGCCTTTTGGCTTGGTTCTAATGCTCCCTGCAGCATCCAGCAGAAAAGATTACCACTTTGCCTTTGGTTTTGAGGACAGCAATCTTATTGATTACTACTCCGTGGAGCTTATCACCCTTAGTAGATTGTACTGAGCATCTTGATGTTTTTGGCTTGTAAAGATATATCAGCAACTACTTAAGTGGGTTTTCTACTATCCACCGTGCTCTCTGCTGCCTTGGCTGTGCTGCAGGTGTACCTAAGCTCTCTGCTCAGGAACAGGTTTGAGTTTGGCTACCACAGTGTCAATATTTGTAACATAGACACTGCCTGACAGCTTACAGCTGGATTTTCCCCCTGCTATCAGAGCACAACCATAGCACCCTGTTGAAATGACTGTTTACTTGATGAAAAAAGCAAGCTATTTGGCAGCTGACTGTGCTTGTTAATGCCAATGTTCACCTTTTTTCTTAGAGTTATCACCACATTTAACTCTGTAGGTGCAAGAGGGAATAATAATAAGAAATATGTTTGTTAAATACCTGTGTGTTTTTACTTTCCCAAAGCCAGAATAAAATAATCAGAATTTTGATTACACAATTAATAAGGTTATATAGGCTCAAGTTGTAAAAAATCTGTGATGAGCAAATTCTCTTCTCTCTCTCTATTTATTTATTTATTTCCCCCCCATGCATTAATAGTGCTTTCAAATTAGCCCATATAGCACATGGTAGCCCAAATATCTGTAACTCTGTTTCTAAAGTAATTTCCCCTAATTGTAAGAGTGATTCTGTTAGGGCAAGTGTTTATGGAGGAAGCTTTCTTTGCCAGCAGTGCTGACAAGCAAGGACCAGTTGTTCTCTCATTTCCCATTGTTGCAATCTGTTGCAAGTCAGAGGTTTAAAGTAATCTCAGAACAGTGTGGGAGTGTTGACTTTCAGACTAAACTGTTAGTTTTCTTTTACTAATGCAGTTATTCAGATGGTAATTTAAGACCTACATTACAAATAGAATTACAAATTTGCATACCAGCATACAGAAGAAAATAATCAGAGCTGTGGCCTTATATGCATGTCTGAGAATTTATTGTGACTTCAGTGGGACTAAGTGCATACTCAACATTGAATGTCTTGCATAAATGTTCCCAAATATGAATCCCCGTTTTCTTCTTTTGAAGAGCAAGGGAGTCCTCAAAGCAGTAAATAAATAGGTAAATAAAGAAATAAATAGAGCAAGAGGAGGCCAGGGATTGGCTATTTTGTTCTTGTGATACTTTATATTAATTTCAAACAGTTTTTATTCTATCAGAAAGGGAAATTCAGTTCCAGTCTGTCTGAAATTGAGAGGGCATTGGAATTTTTTAATGCAAAAGAACAAACAAACAAACAAATATTTCTACAGTCTTGCAATTAGTGTTTCTTTGTTGTGGGAGAAAGATTATTCTCAAGGTTTACTCCTCTTGTTAGGAGAGCTGGTAATAATTTTTTAGATGGAAAGACTGTTGTTAGAAGTGTTACTTTCCCTGTTAAAAATCTCATTTCAATTGCCAGAAGTCTATGCATGCCTTTCTGGGCCATAAAGTCCATTTCTCTAGCATTATAGGGAAGCCTGTTACATAACCCTGTTCATAAAATCATCAATAACCATTTCAAAGTAGCTAAACTTAGTGCCACCATTTTGAAGTCTGTTTCACAGTACATTCTGGAAATATTTTTTGAAACACAATTTGAAATATGATTTTATTTTTATTTTTTGGTATTGACTTTAGAATAACAGGTCTCCTATTGCCTGAATTATCCTACCACTCAGAATTCTGCCTCCCACCTTTGGAGACTGGAAATGGCTAAAAAAGGCTTTAAATGAAATCAGCTAGTCTTCTACAGGTTCAGCAAAATGCTGTGGTGGTTTTACCCAGGTGGGCAGCTGAGCTCCACCACAACCTCTCTCTCACTCCCCCTCCTCAAAGTTAAAGAGGTAGAAAATATGAAGCAAAGGGTTCAAGGGTTGAGATGCAGGCAAGGAGATTACTCAACAATTATTGTCACAGGGAAAACAGACTCCACATAAGGAGGTTACTAAAATGTATTTTCTCTTAATAACAGGCTAGAGAAGAAAACAAAGTAAAGAAACCAAAAAACACCTTCTCCCCATCCATCCTCCTCCACCCCCTCCTCGCAAGCAGTGTAGTGGAATGGGGAATGGGGGCAGCAATCAGTCCCTGACACTTCGTCTCTGCCGCTCCTTCACAGTCCCTCTCTGCCCCTGCTCCTCATGGGATCCCTCCCACGGGATACCGTCCTTACCGAACTCAGCCTGTGGGGGCTGCCCACAGGCAGCAGCTCTCAAGAACTGCTCCCACGTGGCTCCATACCACGGGGTCCATCCCCCAGGAGCAAATTGCTCCAGCAAGGGTCCCCCATGGGCAGCAGCTCCCCCCAGACCCCCTGCTCCTGTGTGGGCTCCCCTCCACGGGCTACAGGTCCGGCAGCAGATTTTTTTTCCTACTTTATTAAATCTGCTCTCACAGAGGTGCAAACAACATCACTTATTGACCTGGCTCTGGGCAGCAGGAGGCCCCTTTGTACCTGGCTGAAACTCACTCTTATTTAACATGGGGCATCTTTTGGGTTCTTCTCAGAGAAGCCACCCTTGCAGCCCCCTGCTACCAAAACATTGCCATGTAAACCCGCTACAACTGCTTTAGGGTTCATGGGTCTGACTACTTTGTATTTTTGACAGGAAGGTTTTTGGGTTTCCTTTGCCAAAACATATGTGTTAAGAAACTGAGAAAGGCCAGGGTCCCATCTGGGCCAGTACTATGTGTTTTGGGAAAAGCAATGCAGTTGGGTTCCTCTCAGAGATGCCCTCACGACAACACCTGCACTGTCAATGACAGGACACCTCCTTACTTACTGCCTTTACTCTGTTCTTAAATGTGTTGCCCATGAGTGAGTTTAGCATCTTTCTAAACCTGTTGTTCTATTTGTCTCTGACCATTTGTCTCTACCAGCTCCAGATGTTCACACTTTGTTGTGGAAAGACCATTTTTCCCTCTGTGTTAAACTGGTCTTCTGCCAGTTTCATCAATTCCTCTCATGTTTTATTTCTAAATAATTTTGTGAAGTAAAACAGATTTGAAAGAAAGGAGAGAGTACTGCTGTGAAACAGAAAATACAAGTAAAATGCTTCTGAGACATAGCTATATGGAAACTTGCTTCTTTCAAATTTTTAGAAATTTCCAGAGCTTTCCAGTTTTTCCCTAGATGGTACAGCTTCCTCATCATTAGGTTCATTTACATACATACATGCACAAATAAAACATGTGGTGGGTACTTAATTCACCAAGGCTGTTTGATTGTGAAGCAGTGTTAGCAATTTCCACTACCACTCTGGTGATAATCTAAAATTGTTATAGAAAAATATCAGAATTGATTTTTTTTTTAAAAAGACATATTACTGTGGCATGAAAAGTTAGAAGGGATAAGGCATCTATTATGATATACTGATCATTCCCTTCTTTCTTTTTACTTCTTCTCTTCAGACTCCAGAAATACCTATTCCAGAGTACAACATAGTTTTAGGAGTGAGCAAGAGTTTAAAAGAAAGACACAACATGTAAACAGCACAGAAATAAAAAGTAAAGTGACTTCAACACAAATATACTTGATTTATTATTATTATTATTATCATTATTATTATTATTATTTTATTTTGGATAGGAAAAGTTATATAGATATTTGTGAAGGAAAAGAAAAAGTGTAACTATTAAATAAATAAATACATAACATAAAATAAATATATATATAGTAATACGAATTCTGCTTACATTGAAGTTTTCTGGGCTTGTTGTAAAAAATACCCAACAACTGGAAGGCATTTGATTAAATCAAACATCATAAGGAATTCATGGAGAGTAATTTTAATGTATTCTTCCTTTTTAGTGTGGAAAATATAGGAACACTAGCTAAAGTTCCTGGTTTCTTTTTTTGAAGTCTTTGTTTCACCCACGACAGTATGCATCTGGAACTGAGAAAATGCAAGAATAAAAGAAAATGATGTCATATTGAGGTGTGACTTTCCATGAAGCAAGGCAGCCCACTGTGATCTTCAGGCAGGGGAGGGCAGGTGGGAGTGAGCAGGAGGTGTCCAGGCATGTGTCTTGGCAAGTGGAAGTAATGTTAGAGTTGTCTCTGCTGAGTAGTCTCAGATGTGATTAACAGTGTGTGTGTGTGTATAAAAACAGTTTGGAAAAAAATAGCCTCAGTAAATGCGTATTTTTATAAAAAAAAAGTCTGGAACAAATTATCAGATCTGTAGGAAACAGCTATACATTTAAGAATGTTGGTGAGTGTTGATGTAGTCCTAGGGGCATATCTCAAGGACAAGCTTAAATAGATGCCTAAGATGCCTAGACACAGTTGCCATAATAGACCAAAATATAACCATCTTTTTGACCTTTCTCAGTAGACTTCAATTCACCTTACACTTACTAGTGATATAATCTTCACAGAAGACAGTATCCTGAATAACTGTTTTTAATATATTTAGCTTTCAAGGTAAAGCCTTCATCTCACAGGGGCTCCTCATAGGTTTGGTTAATGCACCTGTCGATCTCACAGCTTTTTCTCTGCTGCCTAATCCTCTGTTTTCTCTTTAAGGGAACACTGGTTGTATTTAGAGTTCTGAAAATCCAAAACCAAAAGAATAAACTGAAGTCTATTATAGCACATCCAAAAAATCTGAATTTCTTTGAAGCACATTTTAGAAAAACTGAAGAAAATGTGTGTGAGATTGATGTGTTATAAAAATACTTTTTTTTTAATGAATAAACACTACTACTAGTAATTCACATAAAAATGCATTTTATTTATTTTATTTTATTTTATTTTATTTTATTTTATTTTATTTTATTTTAATTTAATTTAATTTAATTTAATTTCTTTACTTAATGCTTTCCTTCAAAGATAACTTCGGAAGATAACTTCCTGACACAGCAGGTTGGCGAGCCTGTCAGGGGAGGTGCCCCTCTAGACCTTCTGTTCACTAACAGAGAAGGACTGGTGGGAGACGTGCTGGTCGGGGGCTGTCTTGGGCAGAGTGACCACAAAATGGTAGAGTTCTCGATACTTGGCGAAGTCAGGAAGGGAATGAGTAAAACCGCTGTCTTGGACTTCCAGAGGGCTGACTCTGAGCTGTTCAAGACACTGGTTGGTAGAGTCCCTTGGGAGGCGGTTCTGAAAGACAGAGGAGCCCAGGAAGGCTGGGTGCTCTTCAAGAAAGAAATCTTAATGGCTCAGGAGTGGTCTGTCCCCACGTGCCCAAAGATGAGCCGGCACGGAAGAAGACCGGCCTGGCTGAGCAGAGAGCTGTGGCTCGAGCTTAGGAGAAAAAAGAGGGTTTATAATCTTTGGAAAAGAGGGCAGGCCACTCAGGGGGACTACAAGGATGCTGAGAGGTGGTGCAGGGACAAAATCAGAAAGGCCAAAGCTCATCTGGAGCTCAATCTGGCCACTGCTGTTAAGGACAACAAAAATGTTTTTATAAATACATCAGTACCAAAAGGAGGACTAAGGAGAATCTCCACCTTTTACTGGGTGTGGGGGGAAACTTAGTAACCAGAGATGAGGAAAAAGCTGAGGTGCTTAACGCCTTCTTTGCCTCAGTCTTTAACAGCAAAACCAGTTGTTCTCTGGACGCCCAGTACCCTGAGCTGGTGGAAGGGGATGAGGAGCAGAATGTGGCCCCCACAATCCACGAGGAAATGGTTGGTGACCTTCTACAGCATTTGGATGTATGCAAGTCAATGGGGCAGGATGGAATCCACCCAAGGGTACTGAGAGAACTGGTGGAGGAGCTGGCCAAGCCGCTTTCCATCATTTATTGGCAGTCCTGGCTATCGGGGGAGGTCCCACTTGACTGGCGGCTAGCAAACGTGACGCCCATCTACAAGAAGGGCCAGAGGGTAGACCCAGGGAACTATAGGCCTCTTAGTTGTACCTCAGTGCCAGGGAAGCTCATGGAGCAGATTATCTTGGGTGTCATCATGCGGCAGTTGCAGGGCAAGCAGGCAATCAGGCCCAGTCAGCATGGGTTTATGAAGGGCAGGTCCTGCTTGACGAACCAGATCTCCTTCTATGACAAGGTGACACGCTTAGTGCATGAGGGAAAGGCTGTGGACGTGGTCTACCTTGACTTCAGTAAGGCATTTGACACTGTTCCCCACAGCATTCTCCTCAGGAAACTGGCTGCTCATGGCTTGGACTGGCGTACACTTCGTTGGGTTAAGAGCTGGCTGGATGGCAGGGCCCAGAGAGTTGTGGTGAATGGAGTCAAATCCAGTTGGAGGCCGGTCACTAGTGGAGTCCCCCAGGGCTCGGTACTGGGACCAGTCCTCTTTAACATCTTCATCGATGATCTGGACGAGGGGGTCGAGTGCGCCCTCAGCAAGTTTGCAGACGACTCCAAGTTAGGTGCGTGTGTCGATCTGCTCGAGGGTAGGAAGGCTCTGCAGGAGGATCTAGATAGGCTGGACTGATGGGCCGAGGCCAACGGTATGAAGTTCAACAAGGCCAAGTGCCGGGTCCTGCACCTGGGGCACAACAACCCCAAACAGTGCTACAGGCTGGGAGATGAGCAGTTAGAAAGCTGCCTGGCAGAGAAGGACCTGGGAGTAGTGGTTGACAGTTGGCTGAATATGAGCCAGCAGTGTGCTCAGGAGGCCAAGAAGGCCAGCAGCATCCTGGCTTGCATAAGAAACAGTGTGGCCAGCAGGTCCAGGGAAGTGATTGTCCCCCTGTACTCGGCTCTGGTGAGGCCGCACCTTGAGTACTGTGTTCAGTTTTGGGCCCCTCGCTACAAGAAGGACATGGAGGTGGTTGAGCGAGTCCAGAGAAGGGCTACGAAGCTGGTGAAGGGTCTGGAGAACAAGTCTTAAGAGAAGCAGCTGAGAGAGCTGGGACTGTTTAGCCTGGAGAAGAGGAGGCTCAGGGGTGACCTTATTGAACTCTACAGGTACCTGAAAGGAAGCTGTAGCGAGGTGGCGGTTGGTCTATTCTCCCATGTGCCTGGTGACAGCAAGAGGGGGAGTGGGCTAAAATTGCACCAGGGGAGGTTTAGGCTGGATATTAGGAAGAACTTCTTTACTGAACGGGTTGTTAGTCACTGGAATAGGCTGCCCAGGGAAGTGGTTGAGTCACCATCCCTGGAGGTCTTTAAAAGACGTTTAGATGTAGAGCTTAGGGATATGGTTTAGTGGAAGATTTGTTAGCGTTAGATCAGAGGTTGGACTCGGTGATCTTGGAGGTCTGTTCCAACCTAGACTATTCTGTGATTTTGTGATTCTGTGATTCAACACAAACACCAAGAATGTCCCCCACCACATACTTCCAGTGTCTCTTTGTTACAGAATTGTTGAGGTTAAAATCTGCACCATTAGGCTATTGCCTAACACAGAGAAACCTCTCTCTGGATCAGATAGATGCCTTCATACTACACATCCCTTAGTCACTAGCAAATGTTCTGCTTTTCAGTCTAAGCTCAGTTGGATTTTTTTTTTTTTTTTTTCTTTTGACTGTAAGTTGAAAGTGAGTTTCCTCTTTCTGTGGTGTTTGAAGGTTGTGTTTGAACTGTGACAGTCCCATCATCCCCACAAATTAGTTTTGCTGGCTTGCTTTTCTTTGAATGTATTTCTCAAAAGTAGTTTTATTTATTTCCATATAAATTTTTAGGTGATTGATTAGTCTGCCTAATTACTGTAGATGGTTTAAAGTTATGAAGTAATTGCTTTTATTAATTTGGAGGAGGGCATGAAAAGAAGAAGGAAGAAAAAACGATCCCAGTTAATTACTTTGAAATCCAGCATTGTCATTTGGTGTGATTACCTTCCAGGCTGTCTGGAGCCTGGACATTTGCAATTTCTACATTTTTCCTGGGGCATAGATTCTATACCAACAAGCACTTAAAAAGGCCCTGTTTGAAAGGAAGGAAGGAAGGAAGGAAGAAAGGAAGGAAGGAAGGAAGGAAGGAAGGAAGGAAGGAAGGAAGGAAGGAAGGAAGGAAG
>NC_048926.1:30689087-30690716 GCF_011077185.1 Oxyura jamaicensis
GAAAGAAAGAAAGAAAGAAAGAAAGAAAGAAAGAGAAAGAAAGAAAAAAAGAAAGAAAGAAAGAAAGAAAGAAAGAAAGAAAGAAAGAAAGAAAGAAAGAAAGAAAGAAAGAAAGAAAGAAAGAAAGAAAGAGAAAGAAAGAAAGAAAGAAAGAAAGAAAGAAAAATATTGAGTTACATGACTGTATATGGTTACAGTCATGTAACACTGGTCACACTGTAATGTGTATATTAATTTTTCAAGGGAGAGACATCAAAATACTTGATACCTTGCATTAATTAAGACATAAGCTACAATCTAATTTTGTTTGTGCTTCTATAAGAAGGCTAGCTGTTTTTGTTGCTCTAGAGGAAATCTGCTTTTATATCTAAGATTGGCCTTTTGACTTAATGGAAGACATGCTACGTGATAGCCAATATTGATTCCAAGAGAAACCCTGCAATATTTTAAGCAAATAATTTAGGCTTTGATGAGCAGACATAGTTTCTGAATTAAAATATTAAAAGAGAATTAAGACACTGAAAAGGCAGATGTTTGAGAAGATCATACATAATCAGTTTATCTCACTAATTATTCTCAAAATAATCAAAGGAAAGACAGTTCCCTGTTCTGCAACATGCTGACCCAGATCCTCAACTGCCATCAGTTGTTTTAGTCCGGGTAGTTTCAAGGAGCTGTCCTCAGAGCTTAGATAAGATTTATAGCAGCTGGCTGGGATCCAGGCACTTATTTGCATCCTGTTTCATTATAGCTTATTATTATAGACAATGCAATCACAACAGCTGACTTTCATATATACAAACCCAATGCTCAAGTAATATAGTAGAAAACCACACATGTTCCAGATAAGTTCAGTCAGTGGCAATGTGGCATGGCATGGTTGCAGCTTTCTGTGCTCTCTTTTGAAATATCAAGGGTGAAATAATTATGTTTCAGAATGAAATGTGCTATGTGCAGCCACATATTCTGAAAGGCACACGATCCTCTTTTGGCAGTTTATGTGCTGAATAACATAACTAATGTAAAGAAGTACTGATTTGTAGTACCTAATTTACAAAACAGATTACTTTAACTCCTGCCAGGTTGTTACATTTAAATTATTTTACAGGAAAATTCACACACCTTACATGAAAAGTCAATAAAATATTGTTGGTAAAATTAAAATCTCAACAGTTTAATGGAAGAATTTTAGTAACACAATAACATTGATATTAACATGATATTAATGTTTATGGTTCAAATCTTGCTATTAGAATGGTATGTACACAACCTGCCTGAAGTTTACCATTTTCTCTGGTGCTATGCTCACTTTTGCACATTGCCTTTGGGCCCTAAGGCTGATGGTATCTTCCCTCCAGATGTAGTTTTAATCTGAAGAAAGGTAGGAAACCTTGGAGAAAACAGAGACTGGGAACCTTGAGCTATCAGAAGCAAGGGAGATTAGGGATGAAAAATAAAAAACAAGGAGAAAAATGGCTGAAGGAAGATTCCAGACTGACTAATATGGTACTCTCTCAAGGTAAGCTCATTAAGGGTCATTAACATATTTAAACACACTCATGTTAATGTATGAAAATGTTGGGCTTTGGTGTTCCCTCCAATGGGGGGGGGGGGGGGGGGGGGGGGGGG